>NC_137688.1:4684180-4699180 GCF_963989245.1 Nansenia antarctica | reverse complement strand
CAACAGAGCAGCACCGCAAACAACCAACCGGCAAAACAAAGATGAGGATACCTGTTTAAATGACAGAGGGTATACCAAGTAAAACACATTTAAGATTCAGGAGGAAAAGATTGCAGTTTTTAGATTCAGGAAGAACAATTCCAAAGATTGCAGTTCATTGAGTGTTTCAACAGAGAACATGAAACGGCACAAATACTGAACAGGATGTTATTGTCCCCCGATCAACACCAGAATCATAAGCCTTAATTACTTCATCAAATTAGATGTTTACACAACGATGAATCTTATTCATCATTAACATCGGAAGTCCTATAACTGCTTAAAGGATGCAACGAATGAGGGGTGGGGGGCGGGGGGTTATGACTATGTCGTGGTTTTTATATCATTTTATACTGAGAAATCAATACTATCGTTTGGCGAATCTAGTACTCAAGGAAGGCCCGTTTCCTTCCTGTAAGGGATGGGCCAAGATCTGTGGCGCAGTGAATAATTCTGACTATGGACAGGGCCAATAACTTGTGTAATCACAGATTTGTATAATATGATTGGTTCCCAAGAATAGTGACCTCATGACCAAGGACAGTTCTATAAATATGAGTCCCACCTATCGTCGGGGGATTTTTGCTTTTTGGCTACTGCTTCTTGCTTATTGGTCTGCTCATTTCTCTCTGCGCTCATGTAACTTTGCTTAATAAAAGGCCTCTTTGGAGACAATTGATCTAAGCTCTTTGTGCTTTATAAGTTTTACTAAATCTATTAAGAATCAATTAAATCCACAACAACTACTCACCAGTGTACGCAAAGTGAACCAGAGATCTCAGGGCTTCTGGGTCGACTCCCTCCATCTTGATCTCCTCCTGCTTGGCTTCTCTCACGTCGTTAGTGAACATGGCCGCAAAGTAGTCGGACACGGCACTGAGGACAAGTCTGCACAGAACCACAATCAGAACCACAATCAGAACCACAATCAGAACCACAATCAGAACCACAATCAGAATCAGAACCACAATCAGAATCAGAATCACAGTCGCTTTTATCTCACTGTACACAAGTAGTAGTACAATTCTTGTAGAGTAGAATTATTTTAGAGTAGAATTCTTTAAGAGCAGAATTCTTTTAGAGTAGAATTCTTTGGCTTTGGATCCTCAACATTGAAATTGCAGCATTCAGATATAGAATCACAATAATAATTAAGTAAATAAGTAAAATAAGTAATCCTACAGTAATAAAGTAATAAAGTGATGGTTTAACAGTGCCAAAAAGCTATGCAAAGTATGATGATGAAATGCAATATAATACAGTACGGTAGTTAACCCCAAGTAATCCAGTAGGGTTCAAGTAGTTATAATAATGTAATATGCTCATTTTTGTAGTGTGCGTGGGGTTGGTTTGGGGGTGGCAGTCTTTCGGCAACAAAATTAAGAGTATACGCGTAATGGAAGACACCTATGTCTGCTGTGGCGCAGGAGGTAGAGCCGGCGTCTAATGATCGCAAGGTTGGCAGATCGGCGGTTCGAGCCCCGGCTGGCCACATGTCAAAGTGTCCTTCGGCAAGACACTGAACCCCAAAATTGCTCCCAGTGAGCGGGCCGGCGCCTTGCATGGTGTGTGAATGTGTGTGTGAATGGGTGATTGAGAGGCCGTTGTAAAGCAGCATTGGATAAAGGCGCTATATAAGTGCAGTTACCAGTTACCATCACCCCATGTAGCAGAGTGGTCCAAGCTATAATGCTCTGACTTTGAGCAGCAAGTTGTCAGGTGATGTATCTTGTCCCTCTGTCACACAAGGGGCATGTCCTCATACCACACGGCGTGTTTGAGCAGGATTTAGTGCCGTTGTTTGCAACCTATTATTTTGTATAACCCTGTTCCCTAACTTTGATTTACAGCGGTTGGCTGTTTTATATCTTCCCGAGACACCGGGCCGCTAATAGCTTCCCTTCTCCGCATGAGTAGATTCAATTTGTTGAACCATATGAAAAATGAAATGATCTTATAAACTTATAAACACTTTCTAATTTACAATAACATAGTCAGATTTTGTTTATGCCTCTTTTTTACTAGCCGGCTAATGTGCGAAGTAACATTGAGTAATCAAACAAGCAAATGGGTTTTTGCTTGGAGTTAAGTTTCCTGAAGGACAGATCATTGTTTATCTATCTTAGGGGAAAGGCAAGCGTACACAATAATGTGGAATGGATTTAGTCGCTGTCAGTATGTATAATGTATCATAAATTATAATTATATGATGAATAATACTTACGGGAGAAGTCCTAACAGATTGTGCAGGCCTGGGAGTACATTTCAACTAATAATGTATGTGGTTATTTGTTTAACCCCAATCATTGGAAGATAAAGCACTCATCTGTTTACCTGATGCCACTAGCTATAAACTTTAGAAATCAAATCAAAGTCCCATGTACTCTATGATATATACTGTCAAAACGTACGCACTCACTGCAGTGCAATCTAAGTCGCTTTGGATAAAGGCGCCAGCTAAACGGCACATATTAGTATTTATTATGATGTCAGTCAACAAACAGACTCCTGTACACTGGTGGACTCGGGGGGGGGGGGGGGGGGGGGGGGGGCAGGGGGGGCGGCCGCCCCTCCTGGTGGCCCCACAGTTGAAAAAGGTCTCTCTTAAGTGCCCTTTTGAGTGGCAAAAGTGCCCTTTTGAGTGGCAAAAGTGCCCTTTTGAGTGGCGAAAATTAGAGGACGTGCCCTATTGGTGCCCCTCCAATGGTCTAAATTTGACCATGTGCCCCCACAGTTGAAAAACGTCACACTAAAGTGCCCTTTTGAGTGGCGAAATTAGAGGATGTGCCCTATTGGCTGCCCTTCCAATGGTCTAAACTTGACCATGTGCACTGATGGGGTCCCATGTTGTGCAGTAGGTGCCCTTTTTTCCTTTTCGCCCCCCCTGCCCTTCAAACAGCCCGAGTCCGCCACTGCTCCTGTATGACCTTCTTTATTTTCTTTCTTTGCTTTGTTTGCTTTGTTTTGCCTTTTATCGGCACCTTAATGATGTCGATCCTGATGAGTTCCAGGGGAGGTGCAATCGAATTAGAGCAGGCTATGTATACGCACTGACCTGTGAGCCGGGATCTTGTGATCTCCCGCGATCAACAGCACGTCGCACAGCTGCTTGTGCTGGAGATAGGTTTCCATCTTGCGAAATGTCTGTTCCGCATGATTGGTCGCCTGGAAAAACTCATCAGAGCAATTCGAGCTCATTCTAGAGTAGCTGCTCAGGGCCAACCTATGAGAGAGAGAAAGAGAGAGAGAGAGAGAGAGAGAGAGAGAGAGAGAGAGAGAGAGAGAGAGAGAGAGAGAGAGAGAGAGAGAGAGAGATAGGGGGAGATAGGTAATTAAACCAAGTCATTATTGCATTGGTGCTATATACCACAGTCTTTGCATCATAATCTAATGCCATGATATCTATATCTGTGTATATTAGACATGCACTGGGAACAGATTAAAGAGCAATCACTTCAGTCTGTTAGGTTAGAACAATCTACATCCCTATACGATCAGCTGAGGGACTATCCGGTGAAAATGAAAAATAAATGAACAAAATTGTGCCCTTTTTTATCACACGAGTGGTTTCCTGCATCATGGTGATGCCGAGGTATGCTACATTGTGTGTGTGATAACTAACACAATATCATCCGTATAGAATAAGACTTATCGTGAGTTTAGAATGATAAGGTTCTATCTCCGTTTAGGGTAGTTCAGAGATATTGAGCGTCAAAGTTTTTACATTCCGTTATGTTTTGTGAGATGGAACCTTTGTATTTTATGAATTACTAACTAAAAAATGTCAACATTTTAAAAATAACACCACACAGGCATTAATAAACACCTAATGGATCAGATTATGTAAAAAAAACCTCAATTTTGACATAAATTGAGATAGAACATTAGAATTCTAACGTCACGTTATGTGGCCCTGCATACTACACTACATTCCCCCTATCGCCATCCTTCTCACCAGTCGAAACTCCAAAATTAACACTGTTACAACTAAACTCCGTACATAAGTGGATAAAGAAATGGAAGCGTTGTTCCAATGGGAGAGCTTACAATCTGGCCAAACTCCTGCCTTTTCCCAAATAGTGTGTGTGTTTCTTTGATAGAACAGATTTTGTGCAAGTGAGCCTGTGCTTCCTCGTGATGACGGTATTGTGGTTAATGCTGATGCTTCTGAGCCCCTGTCCCCACAGGCCGGTAGATTACATGCTGTTTAACGGGCGTCTAAATAATCCTTCAGGCTGGAAGGCGAAATAATTCAGGCCCTGTTACTTTGGTGTCCTTCACGGAGGAAAATCCACTTGCTGACATTTAAGTTGTTTGTTACAGTGTGTAAACAATCCCAACTGTCTGGGGGAATTAACCAGAAGCCTTCTGGAAGGAGATTCAGAGTTCTCAAAGTTGTTTGGGGGTACACACACACAGCACATGGAAGAAAAAAAACGTAATCTATCTATGGCATAAAGTGATTCAACAGGATAATATCTCTATAACTTCAGCCACTTATCTGCACACAAGAGCCAACAACGGGGTGCCGTTTAGCACAATAAGTCTACACGCCAAAAACGCCAAGCCAGGAGCCGAATATTCCAACTAGTTACTAATTGTTATAATAAATACTGAACAGCCGTGCCATCGATACAGTGTGAGATTTGTTTTTCGCTGCTGGAAGGACACAAAGTGTCCCTTTTTAAAAAAATATTACCGAGTTTCAAACGGGTGTATCTACCACAGCTCATTCGTGAGAGAAAATCCTTGAACAGGAAATTGCTTTAGAGAAAAGTTATGCATTATGGCTGGCAATTTTCATGGCCATATCGCCATCGCCGTGAGTGATCGATGGGATGGATTATATACATAGTGTAAACTATGGACTTCATTTCAAGCCCAAAGCGTGAGGTTTAAAAGATACAGACATATACTGTATATTCGTCCCCTTAGCCTTTCTTTAATGCTAACACCAATGTGTCAAAATGTTTTGATATGAGAGCAATTAGCAGCAGCCAGATTGAACTGACATTTCTAGCTACTGATGTGATGATACAGTTCACACACCTTCTGTGTGTGTGTGTGTGTGTGTGTGTGTGTGTGTGTGTGTGTGTGTGTGTGTGTGTGTGTGTGTGTGTGTGCGTGTGCGTGTGCGTGCGCGTCCGTGCGTGCGTGTATTCATAGACATCTAAAGAAAGGTCCCTTCCATAGGGGGTTGTTTGCATGTTTGTGTAGCACGCGGCCCCCAGTAATACCCTATAGTACAGCCCTTTATTGGGGATGCTTTATGCTAAATACAGGCGTAATTTATAGCGCTGTCACGATAATTCCCGTCTGACTCAGGACTCTTGGATGGGAACACTGAACAAGAAACAGGGTAGTAAAAAAGCGAGATGCATTACCTTTGTATCGGCTCGCGGGCATTCTGTACGGATTTTTCATGTCTACCAATCTCTGGGACACTAATTGCTTTGCTATCACATTCTTGGGAGCCGTAAATTTCTCTGAGGTGTTTATTTTCATTCCAGAGTTATAGGAGGAGTTGTTCATTACGTGCACAGTGAGCCATTAAACGTGCCTCTTTCTAAACCAAAAGAGTATATCTTTTTTTGAAACTCCAGAAAGAAATAATGGCGACCCCTGATAACAAGTTGCATCGCGTAGGCAAGTATTGAAGAAGTGTAACATGTTGAAGTTTAGTAAAGACATTGTACACATTGTACTTTTACTCCGGTAAATGTTGTTTAGTATAGAGTGTATTATGTGCCGTTTAGCTGCCGCTTTAAAGCGACTTACATTGCAGTGAGTGCAGACATTTTTCTGTATTATATGGTCCCAGCGGGAATCGAACCCACAACCTGTAGTGTTGTTAGTGCCATGCTCTACAAACCGAACCACAGAGGACCATGGTAGAGTAATTACGTAGGGTATTATTACATCCCTGGAGGGGTTTTAAGTCTTGTGTAAGTCTTGTGACTTTCGTGACTTTGTATGATCCCACATACAATTACTTACATTTACATTTCTTTGGCATTTAGCCATTTATCCAAAGCCACTTACAACAAATACCTTTGTCTAAGTAAGTGAATCATCTATCCATCTGTCATCACAAACAAAACGTAATCTATGCTCAGCCTCAGGCCAGGGGCCACTGGGGGTCATTAATCTAAAATGTATTAAACAGCTACACTTTCTTTTATTATTTTTTTGTTTCTTTTTATTATTACTACTCGATCTTTTCAGTTTGTAAAGCGTCTTTGAGTGTCTAGAAAAGCACTATATAAGTGTAATGTATTATTAATTAATTAATAATTAATAATAATAATAATAATAATAATAATATTATAGGAACATCACTGAATATGTGTCCAGAGGCATCAGTAGATGTATGTACACAGAAGTTATTTTTATTTATTTTTTACAGTAGAGAAACTGTACAGGGGGGGTAGTGCCCCCCAGCACTGCGTCTCCTGAAGACACCCGCTTTCCCCTCTACTTTGTCCCCTAAAAACTTATATTTGCCACCCTTGTACAGTTTCTCTGTTTCTCCAGTGTCTAAATAAACTAACAAAAAAAGTTAGGTTTAGAAGAAGGTGATAGAAGAAGGTTTTTCCTTCTATCAATGGCCCCGGGCCTGAGCTGGATTACTCTTCCTGCTACGACTGGTGGATTGATGATTCACTTGCTTAGTCAAATGTATTGATTATAAGTCGCTTTGGAATAAGGCGTCTGCTAAATGCCAAAAATGTGAATGTAAATGTAGAGGGGGACGGAGAGGTCTCAGGAGGGACAGTTAAGAATGACAGACCAGCTTCACTTGTTCACAGATGTTATTCCCTCCCACATCCTCAACGCTGAACAACACTGAGATGCTTGACTTCCAGAAATCGTGAGCTTAGAATTATAAGGTTCAATCTCCGTCTAGGGTAGTTCAGAGATATTGAGCGTCAACGTTTTTACATTCCATTATGTTTTGTGAGACGGAACCTTTGTCTTTTATGAATTACTAACTCAAAAATGTCAACATTTTAAAAATAACACCACACAGGCATTAATAATAATAGGGGTAGTGGTGGTCTAGTGGATAGTGAGTTGGACTTGGGATCGGAAGGTTGTGAGTTCAAATCCCGCCTGAAGCCACACCACTACTAGTGTGCCCTTGGGTAAGGCACTTAGCCCTCAGTTACTCCAGGGGGAATGTCCCTGTAATTCGTAATTGTAAGTCGCTTTGGATAAAAGCGTCTGCTAAATGGCAAAATTAAAATTAATTTAAAATTAATAAACACCTAATGGATCAGATTATGTAAAAAACTCAATTTTGACAAAAATGGAGATAGAACCTTATAATTCTAACGTCACGAAATACAGAAACACAGAAACACAGAAACACAGAAACTCAGAAACACAGAAACACAGAAACACAGAAATTCAGAAACACAGAAACACAGAAACATAGAAACACAGAAACACAGAAACACAGAAACACAGAAACACAGAAACATAGAAACACAGAAACACAGAAACATAGAAACACAGAAACACAGAAACATAGAAACACAGAAACACAGAAACACAGAAACACAGAAACACAGACACACAGACACACAGAAACACAGACACACAGAAACACAGAAACACAGAACCACAGAAATACAGAAACTCAGAAACTCAGAAACACAGAAACACAGAAACACAGAAACACAGAAACACAGAAACACAGAAATACAGAAACACAGAAACACAGAAATACAGAAACACAGAAACACAGAAACTCAGAAACACAGAAACACAGAAACACAGAAACACAGAAACAGAAACACAGAAACACAGAAACCCAGAAATACAGAAACACAGAAACACAGAAACACAGAAACACAGAAACACTGAAACACAGAAACACAGAAACACAGAAACACAGAAACACAGAAATACAGAAATACAGAAACACAGAAACACAGAAACACAGAAACACAGAAACACAGAAACACAGCCCTGAGTCCCTCCTCCCTCCGCCTCTACTGTAACAGCACTCTGACACCTTCCCTCAACACCTTCTCTTGTGAGACGTGATCGCGCCCGCCGCCCCAACCAGACTAATTAAATCAGAACAGGGTACAACTATAATCCAAGATAATAATATTCAAGTTCCAATTCTATAAATAATGATTCCTGTCATTCTTTGCCCTTCAAAAAACGCTAAAGCTTACAGTATACTGCAGCAAGAAAGACGAGGCTCTGATTTCAGATTTGCACACGGGATCAGACACACCAGTAAAAGGTCACAAGCCGTAATTCCTTTTTTTCTTATTTCAACTGATGTCGCCTCCCATCTCTTTATGACAGGGAGAACCTTGGTTTGAACGGGTGTCTGCTTTTTTTTCCTCTTTTTTTTGTGAAAAATGGATTATAGCATCCCATTGTCCCTCAAGGCAGTCGGTTGGTGGAGAACCCACAGTACTTAGACAAAGGCCAATATACAGTAGAGTCAGTACAGTGTCATGCTGTGTCCTCAGCACAGAGCACTGTGAGATTACGCTCCCTCAGGCCTTTATTCCCAGTGTGCTAGCATTCAGATATGTGCAGAGAGACAGAGAGAGAGAGAGAGAGAGAGAGAGACAGAGAGAGGGAGAGAGAGAGAGGGAGAGAGAGGGAGAGAGAGAGAGAGAGAGAGAGACAGGGAGAGAGAGAGAGAGAGAGAGAGAAAGGGAGAGAGAGGGAGAGAGAGAGAGAGAGAGTCAAATTCATTCAGTCCAATCCCAATCATTTCAACCCAGTATCCAGTTAGGGTAGGCTGTTCTGGAGATAGTGATAGTTTCTCCATCCTCAGCACAGTTGACAGCAAATGTTTTATTTCTAACGTCGTCCTCTGCAGATACGGTATACGTCAATATTGGTATGTGCTCGAAGCACGTACCTCACACGGTACACACTTTTTTATATTACAGTTTTTCCAGAAAAAAAAGGTAGGGTATCTTGTTCAGAAAACGACCACGGGGCTTTGTGAGTGAGAGCAGAGGGGGGGAAATTGCTACGAGCTATTAATGGAAATGACTTATTGCCTCAATAAATCTTTCCCCCTGCTATAACGAATCCCACGTGTTGTAAAGCATCTCACTAAATTCATGTCGTAACGTCATGTCAGCATAATTCCACCCCGGCATCGATAGATAATGCATGGTGTAGCTGGTAATATTGAATACTATGTCACGGGAATGAAATCTTGGTTGGCTAAACTTTAAAAGCATCAATCTCTGAAATATGTGGAATCACAGTAGTAGAGACATATTGTATTTTATTGTTCTTACCGGCTGGAGTGAACAGGGTGTCTGTCACCTAGACATCGTGTTTTCTAAGTTGTATAAAAATATGCTTTTTGCACTTTATGCATGGTGTGTAGAAATATAGTATTTGCTGTGGTGGTAGGGGCCTGCGTTTAATTCCTTATTGAGAGTTGTTGAGCGTCATTCATAGATTACCTATGTTAACAGGGTGTCTGTCTCCTAGACATGGTGTTTCTAAGTTGTAGAAAAATATGCTTTTTGCACTTTATGCATGGTGTGTAGAAATATAGTATTTGCTGTGGTGGTAGGGGCCTGCGTTTAATTCCTTATTGAGAGTTGTGAGCGTCATTCATAGATTACCTATGTTAACAGGGTGTCTGTCTCCTAGACATCGTGTTTTCTAAGTTGTAGAAAAATATGCTTTTTGCACTTTATGCATGGTGTGTAGAAAATAGAAATATAGTATTTTGCTGTGGTAGGGGCCTGCGTTTAATTCCTTATTGAGAGTTGTGAGCGTCATTCATAGATTACCTATGATTACCCTGCTGAGGCTGCATTCTCCATGCTGCCACGGTTTCTGGAGAAGGGGGAGTTTATATTTAAGTGAAAAATGTGCTGGTCTGAGCAAAAAACGCTGTTGCTGGGTTTGCTGATGGCAATTTAAGAAACATAGGCACATCCACATGAGACTCCAGCATCACCACAGACTCCCTTATTTAACTGTGTCTGATACTCTGATACGGCCTGTAGCAGGACAGATTACCACAGATGTGTTTGACAAGATCCCGTGGTACACTAAACACATTTTAAAGGAGGTAAATAATAATAATAAGAATTATAATTAAGTAGTGTTGGCCTTCATACCGTTCTGTATATGTTCTGTGGTGTTCACTGCTGTGTCATACAGTACACCTCTCCTCTTTGTGTTAATGCCACTACTTCTACACTTCTGTATCTAAGCATGATATGTAAACTAAGCAGACTTGAGCTACTTGACATTCAAAATATATTGGGTTGCAAACTTAGACTTGTGTAACTGTCTAAAGCTGGTACCTTCCATGTTCCATGATGATGCCTCACTGGTATGCATGAGACAGAGTGAAGAAGCTAATGGACTTAGCTTCAGTCTTTTTGTGAAATAAAAGCTCAGGGTGCTTTGAAAACTGTGCCGGGAATTATAGATTTTTTTCGATACAAGTTAATTCTAACAATGAATCGCTGATCTCTATTATAGAACAAGATGATTAGAGAATCTTCAAGCCAGAGTCAGACATAAGCTGCAATCTATTCTCCACAGTTCTACGCCTTTCATAGAGCTGGAGCAGTGGGATTGACCACAACAGTGCTTTTTTTTCCTACGTCTTCTTTCTCCATTTGAATCACACAGGAAAATACTAAGGACATGTGACCGACGGATTAACTAGGCGCTTTTGATTTACCACAGTGTAACAGTTTAACGCTCATTGTGACATCATGCAAATTCCACTTCCAACAATTGCCTTCCTAAAGGGTAACAACGTCCTTCAAAACATTAAAGGTTACTCTCTCGCTTCCCTCGTAATGTATTTGCCGCTTGGCACCCAGTGGAAGTGTCAAGAGCCGATAGAGACGCTATAAGCCTTATGGTGGGCCGACGCGTCAAGGGAACACCGCCTGACTACCGGTGACAGGACAAGGTGGTGGTATTTATTTTCCCAAGGCAATTGAGAGGGAATTGAGATATCATTCAACCTAACAGCGGCAAACCCTGCGTTTGGTCTTTATAAGAGAGGAGAGGTCAGGGTTCCCCGTCTATTCTAGGTCGTGTGTCATCATATATTTCAGCCGAGGATGGTGAGAGGTTTTTGGATGAGAATAACAATTGCAGAACAATTTAAGTCGTAAAATAGGTCTAGGTGTCTTTCCACTAGACACACCTAGTAAATCAGGAATCTACTACTACGGCAACAAAAGAGGGTAAACTATGATACCGGTACAGTCAGTGACCTGCTGAGAGCAAAGCAACACACGTGATAATAATGACTCGAATGTGTTTCAGGCCTGCGGCGGTCCTGATTTGCAGATTCATGAGATTGTGACAAATTATGCATCACCAATTTATGATGTGAGACATAATGGGAACACCCAGCTGGTGGAGTCAACGGCTGTGAACGTCTCTGTGATGTGCACATTAGGTTAGCCTGCGAGGCACGCGCCGTGAGTCATATCTAACAGGCACACGTCATCTGTGCCTAATATCTAATACCCAGATCAGGGTGAGGGGAGAGGCTGGTGGAGGTAGAGAGTGAAGAAAAGTGGAGGACGGGGCTCATTGTGATGCATGATGGGACAGAACGGGGAATGGGTGGGTTAGATACCATCCCTCATTCAGTTCAATGAATTCCAATGAGGTACATTTTTTCTCTGATGTGCATTGTTGTTTATTATCAGATGTATAAAGGGGCCTCTTCGCCTCACTGAAGCTCAAACAGATAAAACTTGCCTGTTTTTTATGTCCACTACCTTCGACCGGCATCGACCAAATAACTGGCATAACTGGGATAACCAGGATTGGTTAAAAGGCCTATAAGTGTTTAAAAGCATTGCGCCATCATACCCCTGTACCCTAGCCGGTATCAGATATTATGAGTCACTATATAAAAACGCTAGCCTAATGGAAAGGTAGCTCGTGAAAAGAGGGTCCCCTTAATTGCGTTTCGTATAAAAGACAATATATAACCAGTTTCGCTGTGCTTCGCTGGTCCAATAAGTGCTGTGCCGCTGAATCGTGACAGAAAAGTAGCCCTTTGATTCAATAATTATGTAAAGCAGATCCTGACAGGCTAATCAATTCATTTGTATGAGAGGAGGAGGTTGTGTCCAGACCCTGGAATTTTCCAGTTCAGAAACCCTCTAGAACTGCAGTATGGAGAAGAAGATGCGCTCACATCATAAGGGTGCAGCAAGAATTGTGTGTGTGTGTGTTTTTGGAAAGGCTATGAATGATATTAGTGATATTAGTCTTATGGTACACTGCATGACACGACTAGCATGAACCCAACGACCCCCCTGGATAACTTTGAGGCTATAGACTCACTAAGAAGCACATGTTTGACCGAAGCACTGTATAATGTCAGATATTGATCTCGAAAAAATTAACATCTGCCAACAATCTCCCAAAATGGAAAATAGAGAATGATTGATTCGGATATTGAATTTCAATGCTAGATATGATTCGATTTAGACGACTGTCCGCAGCCTCATTCAAGTGTTTTTCCAGGGTTTTAAATAACTGAAAATGATGAACAGTGGTAATCTAACCACATATCTTAAAAAACAAAAACAAAAAAACCCAGTTCACAGTCACTCCACATTAATAAATAAACAGGTTCCTATTATTTCTTTAAATTATCATCAAGATGAACAAAGCCTCGCTCTCAGTTTCCCAGACGGACTCATAACGTGAAGTGTGCCTTAGAAAAAGATAAAAGGGAGAAAAGACTCCTTTAATGTCTGATGACATGCGCTTTCCGTGCACGTCAGACAATTCACCCCCTTTCCCCGACACCTGTTTACTTCCTGCATCCATGCAAGATAGAAAACAAACACCAGCAACAATAAACTCATTGTCAAACACACTGTGTGTGTTGTGTGTTGTGCAAACACGTGTGGTTTAAAAACAAACACACAAAGGGGGTGAGATTGGATATTAAAATGTGAAGAAGAATCGCTGCTAGAGAGCATTCGAAAAGCCCCTCTAGTCCATGTGGACTTTGTGTTTTTTTTGCTCTAGTATGGATAATGAATGTCTTTGCCCTTCCCCTCTGTTTATTGGGGCCTGGCTGCACCACCACTGTTGTCTCTGATGTAATGGTGTTCTCTGATGTAATGGTAGTTCTTCCTGTAACCACTCTCTAACTCTAACTCTGCAGGATGAAGAATACATTCATTCATGTGAGACTGAAAAAAATCTCTGTAATGCCTTTAGCTGAGTCGGACTGAATAATTCTCAGAGGAATAAAGCACGAGGGCTTATTGCAACACGACGTGTTATCAGCACAACAATACAGAGGCATGCGTGGAGCCCAATGACGTCCGTCCCATGAATAATTCAGGAGATATTTTATTGGTTTTTGCAATTCCTTCGCCCCGTGGACCGACGGCGTGGAGTTAAGCATCCCCCAGGTGAGGCACGGTGACAGATGGGCCGGCGGTCTTAATTTGAAAATGATAGCCAACGCAGCTAATTTATTACCTTAATTATAGGGGCTGCATGCTAATCCTAGAGAGATGAAATGATGGTCTGTGACTGACTGACTCACTCAACAAAGTATGCCTACAGCGATAAAAAAATTAAAAGTTCACATGTAACGCACATGCACATACGTATGATTATGAATAATTATCACAGCTCTCTCTGTCGTATACCTAGAATAATCTGCTGCTAGCCTGATGATAATAATAATAATAATAAACAGTATGTGATATATCGACTGTCGGGGCTGTAATTATTATTAAAAAAACAGATCCACTTATCTACTAGCCATATGTCACCAGGTTTATATTGTAAACATTGACAGGATGTGTAGCTACTGATAATCAAGGACATCTGGCAGTCCCTCTTTTTTGGGGGGAAGAAATCCACAGCTTCAGGCACCTGATTTTGGTGGTTTGGTGGTTCACTGTTCTATATATTTTGGCGGGGAGGGGGGGGGGGTGGCGGGAAAGGGGGGGGGGGGGTGTCATGTCATGTCATACCTTTCTCTCGCCGCCTCCACCTCGGCGGGATCCTCGGCGTTGCTCTTCACGTGCACCTGGTGGTCGCTGGTGGCGTCCTCCTTCGTCCTGTTGGAGTTCTGGAGGAGCAGCTCCTGGCTGGGCTGCTGCTGCAGGTGTTGGAGGATGTGGTTCTGCTGGTGCTGCCATGACGACTGACTCTGACTGCCCGGCGGTCCACCGCCGACGTAAACAGGTGTGGGTCCCGACTGTGAGGTCGGCGCCAGGATGCTGTGGTGGACCGGGCTGTTGTTGCTGCTCTTCCGGAGCCCTCCGCCTCCCCCTCTGTCCCGCGAGTGACTCTTCAGCCGGCTCTGGACCGGCGTCCCCCTGTGGTCGAAGCCCTCCTGCTGGATGTAGCCTCCTCCTCCTCCTCCTCCTCCTCCTCCTCCGCCGGCCGAACTCTGCGAGGAATGGCTAAACCAGCGCCAGCGGAGCCGGAGGATCTGCTTCACATCAAACTCCTTCTTCCCCGACACGGACATGATACTTGCTTTTTTGAGAGACGACAGCGACAGCAAAGGCAAAGGCAGCAAATGTCAAATGTAGAAATTTCCCAAAACATGGAGGGAAAAAGAGGAGCCTTGTGGTGGGGAGGGTTTTTTCTTTTTCTCTCCTCCAGTCTCTCACCCCTTCTTCTGCCTCTGTCTGCCTCTCCTTTCTTTTGTCTTCCTCTGTTGTTCTTTTTTTGTGTGTGTGTGGAGAAGAGACCGTGAGGGGAAAGAATAATCTCTGCAGCTTTTGTCTGTGCCTGGGCTTTAGACTCTGTCCTCCTTCAACTCTCTCCTCTGCTGCTGCTGCTGCTGCTGCTGCTGGTGCCGGAGAGCTCAGTTAATGCACATGCATGACACACACACGCTCCCTCCCTCCCTCCCTCCCTCCCTTCTCTCTCTTCTCTCTCTTCTCTTCTCTTCTCTGCCTCTCGCTCCCTCTTCTTCCCTGT
>NC_137688.1:4639180-4681680 GCF_963989245.1 Nansenia antarctica | reverse complement strand
TTCATCGTTTTAATGTGAATCCTGCGTTTTAACTCACTAATCAAGGGTAATTGGATGGACGCCTTCGTTAAATGTGTGATGTCGTATTCCGACCTTGTTGTCCGTACGAGACATTATTGTGATTCAAGGCCGAAAACACATTTCATATTAATATAATCCAGTAACAGATGAGAGTGTTTTTTTTATAAACAGGCTTTCTCACACCTCTCAAGATATTTCTCTTGATTACTTGAATTTACTTAGCTTAGCATCCATTCAATGTCATAGGCCTACTAGTTCTCTCTCTATCAGGTCTCTCATGTCCATTATATTTTCATCAATTCCTCTTTTTAACAACATACTATTTCAAAAAAGGCTATAATCATAATCATGACCGGTAAGATTTTTTTATTCGTTTACATTTCTCTTTCATCCATTATTTAAACGACATTAATGCACAAGAGTAACAGCGGGGGGTCTAGTGGATGGATCATCCTTTGTTTTTATGCACGTACTTATGAGCCAGTGAGAATTACAGTATGTATTTGATCCCCACGCTATGTCTAAGGAGCCTCGGATATTACATTATTAAACAGGAGCTCTGTCCCTGTAAGATATGATTGTAGAACTTCTATGAGTTAGAGTTCTATGAAAGAGATAAGCACGTGAAAAGTAGAGATCTGCGTACTACAGTATTAGTGATCATAATTCTGGTTGCCATCACGTTTCATTGCTTAATTAGGCCAGATGGCCTTAGCTGTATGCTAATGGATGGACTGGTAGAGTTAATATACATAGAGCTCAATATGAAGACCATTAACACCCTCTATTCTTGATAAAAGTGTTCTGCAGAGACCTATAAAATATATATATATATATATAATTTTTAAAAAGACATGAAAAGAACCTTTAAAAACATAATTGACAGAGTAAAACTGTAAAACTAACACTGAAATAAAGCCTTACACTGTGAAACACTCATCCGGAACTGAATTGTAGTTACACAGGAAAGGGAAATGTTTTCCTTGAACAAGGAAGAGGAGGGACAGGATGCAACAACCCCCCATACAATATCCAGCCACACCACATTAGTAGGATCTACCATACATACCGTTAACTATGAATTAGTTAACTGGCTTGAGAGCAAACACGGCCGAATTCTTACAGTGTTGGCGTTTCTGTCAGGTTGAATGGGTAGCAAGCTAATACAATTTAATAATATGAATTGTAATACGCCAGTGGACTGACTAACCTCTTTTGCTCCTGTAAGAGTCAAGGACACCATCTGCCTTCCCTCCACATGACACATGAGACGTCAGTCCAGGCCGGAGCTAACCACATTACCATCCAACATCTGCCTCATTTGGGCTCTACACCTATTCACCTGCTTTCTGAGCCTCGACAGAAAGAGTGTTGTATCGTTGTTAGTTACAATACTGTTGATGGGAATAACAGTACTGTACATAACAATACTCATGATACGATGGGGCTTCTGTTAGGAGGTTAGGAGTGTGACCTCATAATCATGTGATACAAAGTAGTGTTGAAAAGAAAACTAAACTTGGTTGATTTCGAAATAAAACTTTTTAACTTTTTAAAGTATTCTTCTAAAACTAAATGTTGCTTTAACCTAAAAGGAAGTGTAATATGCCTGCATTTCTGCTCGGCTGCCCACCAGAGATATTCCTAATATCATTATTCATGAGGTGGAGAGACGGAGCGGTCAGCAAATAATTAAAATGCACACATTTGCAGTGCAGACACACAAACATACATACTTTCATCCACTTGATGAAGCAGATGCTGTTTTCTGCGGTGGTTTGAATTGCACAAGAATTCACAAACGATTCTGTCGACTGAAACAACATTAACATTGAATTTGAGAGGTTTCATAGTTTCATAATAATAATAATAATAATAATAATAATAATAACTTTTTTTGGTATACCGCTTTTCCTGCAAACGCTGCAGCTCAAAGTGCTCCAATCATTATATAATCATCATTTAATTATTTAGTCATTTAAAGGCAATATTTAAAAGATGGGTTTTTAGTCTTGACTTGGACATAATGTGCTGAGGTTGCATCCCTAATGTAAACTGGCAATGCATTCCACAATCTGGGTGCATAAAATGAGAATGCAGCCTCACCAAATCTCTTCATCAAATCGTGACGTTAGAATTATAAGGTTCTATCTCAATTTTCGTCAAAATTTGGAGAGTTGTTTTACATAATCTGATCCATGAGGTGTTTATTAATGCCTGTGTGGTGTTATTTTTTAAAATGTTGACATTTTTTAGTTAGTAATTAATAAAATACAAAGGTTCCATCTCACAAAACATAATGGAATGTCAAAAATGTGATGCTCAATATCTCTGAAGTACCCTAAACGGAGATAGAACCTTATCATTCTAAACTATACCCTAAACGGAGATAGAACCTTATAATTCTAAACTGACGAAATAATGCTATCACGGCGTCTCTCTCTGTGGAGATGTCTGACCTGGATGGCCTGTGACCACGCCGGGGAGCTGATGATGCGCAGCCTTGAGAGAGAGAGAACACACGCCTCTCTGGAGGTCAGAAAGGACAGCTCTAAAATTTATGAGAAGATTACATTTAATGTGCCGTATCTGGCTGAGCCTACAGATGAGGTTATTTCTTGAATCAATATCTGATATTTAGTAATGTTAGCAGCTGCTCTATGACAGGGGACAATGGGGGGGTTTCTCTTTTATTTAGTATTATTCATAGGAATGATCTTCAATATCTTGAAGAGTATCTTCAATAGCAAATGCCACTCTAGTACACGAAGATCACCTTTGTAGCTTCCTCCGAATTGACAACACAATGAATGATAAAGAGATACAGATACAAATGTACCTACTTTCATGCTGCCGACATGGGATCAGGACTGAACATAGCTTTAGCTGAAAAGCAGCTGTGGTACATTTACTTACAAAAGCAGGAACACTCTGCAGATGATACACAGCCATGACATTAAAGTATGTTGCCAATATGACTATGGAGGACTGTTTCAGTAAACAGTGAAATGTTAATTAGAACCAGACTTTAGTCTAACTTAGATTGATAACAAACACCTCAAATGTCAAGCGTGAATCAACTCAATCGGTTTTAATTGAAACGTTAATTAGACTCAAATTAGTACATTTTCTCTAAATTAGACATTGATGATAACAAACACCTCAAATGTCAAGCGTGAATGAATTCAATCTGTTTAAATTCTACTACAATAATGCTGCGGCATGATGTCGACTATAGGCTGTAATTATTTCTAGCAGATTTCGTCTGGCTTTTGTAATTAAATGTACGATAGCTTTACAGCCAAAGCTATGGCCAGTCGTAAAAGTAGAGACATTTTATCTGTATCTCTTTTAAATCATCCCTTCCTTGTGTTTGTCAGGTAGAATAGCAACACTATAGTCTACACGTGTTTATATGAACTGAGCAACTCAAGAACTACACATCTAGTTGTTAACTTTACACATAACATGGTTCTTACCTGTCAATTGAATCTTGTGTGTCACTGCAGTGCCTTTAAACCCAGCTGATTGTCTACACCTGCAAATATTTGACGAGAGAAATATCTGTTGTGTGTGTTTCAAACCCAACCCAAACAGCTAAATCGTTGCTAAGTCTCTAATGAAATGTTCAGTTTTTCTTTTTTTCCGTGTGCCTCTTTTCCATGTCCCTCTTTGCTGGACAAATATTTGTGTTCAGAAAGGAAAAGAGCACTTTCCTCTTTTAAAGGAAATTCCTGATAGTAAGTTCCTTCCTGACCACTACCTCAACAATTGCATTCAACCTACCAGGAACACAGAGAGCAGCACTTCCTGTGCTCTTGGCAAAACACTGCTTGGACAATGGTGACACCACATTATTTCTTGTTACACTTCACTCTACAGTCTGTTATCTCGAATGACCTGATAATTACATATTGACTATACTCTGTACTAGTGTTGTTCCGATACCGATACTAGTATCGGCATGGCCACCGATACGCACAAAAATGCTGGTATCGGTATCGGCGAGTACTAACAAAAAAAAAAATCCGATTTTTTTTTTTTTTTTTTTTTAAGTACTAAAGTTATTTTGTTTGTAAATGTTCACTTGCTGTTGCACTACTACTACGACTGTTTTATATCTTAAATGGATATTGCACTGATTGGCATCTGTGAGAGCCACATTTCAGGTTTTATAAGGGGTTGATTTTCTTGTCACCATACCAGGTAGACAATAAAAAAAAGTTCTATAGTATTCACTCTCTGTTGGTATTTTTTCCTGTTTTACAAAGGTTTTGAGCAGTGCCAGACTAAGTGTTAGCAATAATTTTACATCGAGGTGAGTATGCGGCTCAAAAAACATGTTTTTTTGTTTTGTTTTTTCAAACGCCGTGGTATCGGATCGGTACTCGGTATCGGCAAGTACTGCACGGTCAGGTATCGGTATCGGTATCGGGATCAAAAAATGGTATCGGAACAACACTACTCTGTACTCAAGTTGTAAAAGACAATCAGGGGGGGATGGTGGATTGTATTATGGGGACAGTTTTAGCATCCCCACAGCGTTAGTGACTTCAGTGTCAGTGACTTGGTAAAAATGTCATTGCATGTGTGCGTGCCACCTCCCTCGCCCACAGTATTTTACTCAATATGCACAAAATGAAATGTTGAAATAGCAGTAATACCACATTCATTGATAAAATGACATAAGGGATGGAAAGGGGGGGGGGGGGTGGCAGTTTTAGAAGGAGAATGATTTTGACTGTTTTTATTTCAGGGGGGGGGGGGGGGGGGACCATCCCCCCTCAACTTGAGCGCTGACTATACTTTATACTCCACCCGCACCCTCAGGTCTTCAAACAGCTTGCTCCTCCAGGTCCCCAATACCAGGCTTCGCACCATGGGGGACCGAGCCTTCTGTTCGGCTGCGCCGCGCCTGTAGAACAGCCTTCCTAGCCAGCTAAGGCCAGTACAGAGTCTGTGGAACAGCCTTCCTAGCCAGCTAAGGGCAGTACAGAGTCTGTGGAACAGCCTTCCTAGCCAGCTAAGGGCAGTACAGAGCCTGTGGAACAGCCTTCCTAGCCAGCTCAGGGCAGTACAGAGCCTGTGGAACAGCCTTCCTAGCCA
Organism: Nansenia antarctica; assembly: GCF_963989245.1. Lineage (NCBI taxonomy): Eukaryota > Metazoa > Chordata > Actinopteri > Argentiniformes > Microstomatidae > Nansenia > Nansenia antarctica. The sequence continues at coordinate 4,676,553 of NC_137688.1, read as the reverse complement.
GCTAAGGGCAGTACAGAGCCTGTGGAACAGCCTTCCTAGCCAGCTAAGGGCAGTACAGAGCCTGTGGAACAGCCTTCCTAGCCAGCTAAGGGCAGTACAGAGCCTGTGGAACAGCCTTCCTAGTCAGTTAAGGGCAGTACAGAGCCTGGACTCTTTTAAGACAGGCCTAAAATCTTTTTTTATACAAAAAGGCCTTTGACTGCTGAACCTGTGTTCATTCTTGTGATTTATTTTGTTAGTTTTTTACTATTATGTTTTTAGGTTGTTTTGTTTTTAACTTATTATGTTTTTACGGTTGTTGTTGTTTTTCTCTCTGTAGCACTCTGAGATTCTTTTGAATGAAAAGTGCAATACAAATAAAATGCATTATTATTATTATTATTTATTATTACTTTGGATTCTTTAGGATTCTTTGACACAAGCATCACTATGTACCACTTCATATCAGGCAGTTGCTAATTGTGTTCGGGTTCATTAAAGGAAGAACCACTATTGTTTAGCAGGACCACAGTATGGTATATATGATATTCCTACCTAGGAAGTAGCACCTAAAACAAGAACTGTGATTAAAGTGTTACACTTTTTCTCAACATGGTAACTCAAACTCTGTATGTCTCTGAATGCAGTAATATCAAGTAATATTGTAAAATCCTCATTATTATAATATATATTACTTATCACTATAACTGATGCTGTTCTTTCCACTTTGCTGGGTTCGTTATACCCCTCGGGGGGGATAATATGGTATTCAAGTAGCCTTATGGGGAGCACTTTAGTATAGGAAGCATAGAGGATATCAGGCATATTAAGTAGTTTATAAATGTATATAGCTAATTGGGCTATTATGATTAGCCATGCATTAAGTCTTCATAGTCTACAGTGTTTATTTATTCACATTTCTTAAGTCATGCATTCCTGAACAGTCCTTGATAACCTCATTGTAAGCCATAATCAATTCTTTTTTTATAATTCATGTTCAAATGGAACAGGCTCTTAGTACGCTGTCTCGGTGTGAGATTTATAAGGCCATAGTTCCTTATGAATATGTAATTATACATTGTAAATCATTTAAATATAGTGTTAATTCAAATCTTTAAAAAAAAGTATTGACGTGTGGTTCCTTCATGAAAAACCTTTGCCCAGAGTAGCTAGCTTTTTATTTAAAGCCAGTGATTTAGCTTAATATGAATGTGCATGTATTTCCATCTGAATGTTGTTTTTACATCCCATTTGACGTTGTTGCTACTGAATCAGCAGTATGGACTGTGTTGGTGTCACTGAGACTCCTGTAACAATCATCCCTTTTCCTCAGTGATTTAGATCTCCCCTTAGAGCCAAGATGGTCGCTCTGCCTTCACATATTTTTACAATATGACCCTGTGCTTGCTTGATATCATTTGCTTAGTGGCCACTGCCTTGTATGTGGATGTTGTCCCTCATGTGTCCATGACGTTGCTCTTTTTTGATTACTTCCTGTATGAAGGACTCACAAAAAAGATGACCTATTCTTGAAGAAACACAATGGAAGAGTATTTGCTAATATTGTTTACCTCAACTTTGTCTTGGTTATGATACTCAATGTCAATAAATGTTGTGCCCCGTTAAAATAGTTAGTTTTAAAGGCTTACAAACTTTGGCTAAATATTTGAAATATGCCAGAAAATAAGGTGGAGAAGATGATGACTTTGATAGACGAACATTTAAATAAAAGAAAAACAGAGAAAAATGGTAACTTAAACAGTTTATTTGATTTGTTTTGCAAATGCACACATGAAAAAATAGACCCAAAGAATTAAACTCCAACTCCATCAAATAAATGCGAGGAAATTTGCAGTTGTTTCCTCTAGTATTAACATTGCAGATATTTGATTGCCTATACAAATGACACAGAGAACAGCGTGACTTTTCATTGATGTCAGTTATACACATCCTTTAGTCTAACCAAACACCATCAGAAGCTTTCATTACTGCAAGTGAGAGAGTGATTGACAGAAAGAGAGAGAGACACAGAATGAGATCCATCCAAATGAAAGGAAATGAGGGGACCCCAATAGTATCATTAAAACAGTATCAACATCATGTGAAGAAATGAATCTCTTTTGATAAAAGTTACAGTATATCTGATCGGTTTTGAAAACCTTAAGGAAAAATAATTTGCTAGTTGTTAGAAACTTCGTGAGGAAAAAGTAAAGCAAAACTGTTTCAACCTTATAACACAACTTGCTGCTGTTTCTTTACACGTGCCATATTCCTATACCTCTTGAATTTACAAAAATATAATTGGATTAACTAGCATGTGTTATAACATCAGAACAGTTGTCATTTTTAACTGAATGCAAATGAGACGGTAAATGTGATTTAAAGTGAAAAGGGATAAATATGTTGTGTAAAAAAAAGTTCATGGTCTCCATATAACAATTAAGTTTCAACAGCAGTTTAATAGAGTTTATAGTTTACAGAAGCATTGATTCTGTCTGCAATTATTGTCTCCAACAGTATTGTCACTCTTGATTGAATGTTATACAGGGCCAGCTCTATGTTGAGTAAATATGCTTCTGCATTGAGTATATATTCAAAGCTTAAAAAAAAAAAAAGGAGATAATTCATTTCATACATAAAAACAAAGATGTTGGTTTCTGTGTCTGTGTGTATTAACATAATGTTATTAAACAAAATAACAATTTCAACTATAATTGTGTGCAATAGCCCCCAGGATAGAAAAATACCACACCTAATCTTAAACAAACGTTTTGCATTTAACAGAATGCAGTAAGACACTTGGGCTTAAACCATGTGAGGCACTATTGGTATGAATTTAGTGAGATGGTATATGTTCAATAGATTTTTTACTATGTACAAAAGACAATACTTAATATTACAATACAAATGAATCTTATTTACAGTGAAAGGTATTCTAAACAAGCTCATGTACTCCCTGGGTGGATAGAATGCTGGTGTGTTTGTGTATGTGTGTATGTGTGTATGTGTGTGTGTGTGTGTCTGACTAATTACATCAGATGAGTATGAACTTTCCTGTCAAGGGTTTGAATCCTTGAGCATCGGGCAGTACATGAGAGAGTTTAATCGGCCTTATAGTAATTCATCATTTCTTTGGTGACACAGACAATTCCAATCTTGGGAAACGGATGCCACCTTTAGTCCCACTGTCGCTGCTAGAGGATGAGGACATTCTAGATTTTTTAGAAGGGAGAGACACACCCGCGCTTCCCTCCACTCTCGCTTCACTATCCTCGCCTAGTGTCACTTCATATGAGCCCTTTGACTTTGAGCCGAAACCACCAAAGGTGCCAAACTTTAACTTGCCTTTCTTTCCTTTCGCCTTAGCCCCCCCGACATCCAAAGAAATGTCACCGCTGTCTGCTTGTAAGTGACCTGAAGGAGAAGCGAGCTCTCCCTCATCGCTGAAAGATGACGAGCGATTTCTGGATTTTTTCAATAGATCCAACGAGGCGGACTTACTCTTAGGTGACACACTGAGTCCAGAACCTCCCTCTACTTCCAACTTTCCACTTAACATATCCCCCGAACTTACACTTAACCCTTTCGAACCCTTAACACCACTTCCACTGCCACTCACTTCTAGATCTGCTCCTGGGAGACTTAGATCAACTGCACTTCCGCCCTTTGCTTTTGACTTGCCAAAGAATCTTGGCATCTTAACCTTTACTTTCCCACCCCTGTGCTTTACTTCTGGACTAGGAGAGGGAGCATGAACGTTTATCTTCCCACCAATTGCTGTTCCTGACTCAACATCGACTCCCATCTCTGGTCCTTCTAACTGAGGCATGGCAACGGCAATCTTTGGAATCTTGACTTTAGGAAACGTTACGGTTCCCTCTGGATACTGTAAACCACCAGATACATTGCCTCCCGAAACATTTGTGTCGAATTCCCCGTCTAGTTTTGGACCTTTTATGCCCCCTGAGAAGGCTGCTCCTCCTTTAAGGTTGCCCTGTCCGTTTAGATCAACATCTGGGACAGTTATCTGGGGACCTTTGACATTCACCTTTGGCATTTTCATTTTAGCTGTCTTTGGACTGTCCATACTAACATTTAGGCTTCCAGATGACAACCCCCCAGACAGAGAGCTATCACTTTTAACTTTGGGAGAGGAAAATTCCACGTCAGGAAAATGGAGCTTTCCAAACAAAGGCTTCTTCACTTTGGTTCCTTTCAGGTGTAGTTCCGGAGAGTCAGCAACGAATTCTACACCTGGCGTTTCAACGTCAATGTCAACATCAGTTTTCTTAGCCTTGCCTTTAATTTTAGGTAGTTTAAATTTGCCCTTCTTTCCTTTGACATGGATGTCAACATCAGGGGCGTCAAGACTACTGTCGACTTCTGGAATATGGACTTCTGCTTTCGGACTCTTGCCTCCAATGTGAAACTTTGGTGTCTTAAATTTGGGACCTTTGATGTTTGCATCACTATCCCCTAGGTTAAGATCAACATCGGGGGTCTTCAACTCTCCATGTCCAGGAGTAACCTTGACTGCAGGTGCATCAAATCCAGGTAACTTGATACCGAATTTCGGGCCTTTATACCTTGGAAATGTGACCTCAGGCTTTTCCATATCAAGCGACCCTCCTGATAGATTTACATCAGGTCCTCTGATACTGGTGTTTGGACCTTCAACATTAATGTTAGGTGACTTGACTTTTATGTCTCCTTCTATCTTTGGCAATGATACATCCATATCTCCCTTTACCTTAGGACCTTTCAGGTTGAAGTCAACATCAGGCATTGAGAGTTTTGGTCCTGATATTGTTGGCATCTTGAATTTTGACCCTTTGATTTTGCCATCTGGTCCATCAATGTCAATTTCTGGACCTTTAATGTCAACTTTGGGTGCCTTTATGTCAATGTCAGCTTTAGGGAGGTTGACATCAACATCAGGGCCCTCCACTTTGGGTCCTTTGAATCCGAAGGAGGGCATTTTTATCGTTGGCATCTTAAAGCCACCTTCGGGACCTTCAATGTCAACATCTGGACCTTCAATGTTTACTTTGGGTGCTTTTAAGTCTCCCTCTATCTTTGGTACTGACACATCCATGTCTCCCTTCACCTTTGGACCTTTCAGGTTGAAATCCACATCAGGCATTGAGATCTTAGGGCCTGAAAGTGATGGCATCTTGAATTTCGGCCCTTTGATTTTGCCGTCAGGTCCTTCAATGTCAAGTTCTGGACCTTTAATGTCAACACTGGGTGCCTTAATGTCAATGTCAGCTTTTGGAAGGTTTACATCAACATCTGGACCCTCCACTTTGGATCCTTTGAATCCAAATGATGGCATTTTCATTCCAAAGGAGGGCATTTTGAATCCACCCTCTGGACCTTCAATGTCAACATCTGGACCTTCAATGTTTACTTTGGGTGCTTTCAGGTCTCCCTCTATCTTAGGTACTGACACATCCATATCTCCCTTCACCTTTGGACCTTTCAGGTTGAAATCCACATCAGGCATTGAGATCTTAGGGCCTGAAATTGAGGGCATCTTGAATTTTGGACCTTTGATTTTGCCGTCAGGTCCTTCAATGTCAAGTTCTGGACCTTTGATGTCAATGTCACCTTTAGGGAGGTTTACATCAACATCTGGACCCTCCACTTTGGGTCCTTTGAATCCAAAGGAGGGCATCTTCATTCCAAAGGAGGGCATTTTGAATCCACCCTCTGGACCTTCAATGTCAACATCTGGACCTTCAATGTTAACTTTGGGGGCTTTCAGGTCTCCCTCTATCTTTGGTACTGACACATCCATGTCTCCCTTCACCTTTGGACCTTTCAGGTTGAAATCCACATCAGGCATTGAGATCTTAGGGCCTGAAATTGATGGCATCTTGAATTTCGGCCCTTTGATTTTGCCATCAGGTCCTTCAATGTCAAGTTCTGGACCTTTGATGTCAATGTCAGCTTTAGGGAGGTTTACATCAACATCTGGACCCTCCACTTTGGGTCCTTTGAATCCAAAGGAGGGCATCTTCATTCCAAAGGAGGGCATTTTGAATCCACCCTCTGGACCTTCAATGTCAACATCTGGACCTTCAATGTTTACTTTGGGTGCTTTCAGGTCTCCCTCTATCTTTGGTACTGACACATCCATGTCTCCCTTCACCTTTGGACCTTTCAGGTTGAATTCCATATCAGGCATTGAGATCTTAGGGCCTGAAATTGAGGGCATCTTGAACTTTGAACCTTTGATTTTGGCGTCAGGTCCTTCAATGTCAAGTTCTGGACCTTTGATGTCAATGTCAGCTTTTGGAAGGTTTACATCAACATCTGGACCCTCCACTTTGGGTCCTTTGAATCCAAAGGAGGGCATCTTCATTCCAAAGGAGGGCATTTTGAATCCACCCTCTGGACCTTCAATGTCAACATCTGGACCTTCAATGTTTACTTTGGGTGCTTTCAGGTCTCCCTCTATCTTTGGTACTGACACATCCATGTCTCCCTTCACCTTTGGACCTTTCAGGTTGAAATCCACATCAGGCATTGAGATCTTAGGGCCTGAAATTGATGGCATCTTGAATTTCGGCCCTTTGATTTTGCCATCAGGTCCTTCAATGTCAAGTTCTGGACCTTTGATGTCAATGTCAGCTTTAGGGAGGTTTACATCAACATCTGGACCCTCCACTTTGGGTCCTTTGAATCCAAAGGAGGGCATCTTCATTCCAAAGGAGGGCATTTTGAATCCACCCTCTGGACCTTCAATGTCAACATCTGGACCTTCAATGTCCACTTTGGGTGCTTTGAGGTCTCCCTCTATCTTTGGCACTGAAACGTCCACACCGCCTTTCACCTTTGGACCTTTCAGGTTGAAATCCATATCAGGCATTGAGATCTTAGGGCCTGAAATTGAGGGCATCTTGAACTTTGAACCTTTGATTTTGCCGTCAGGTCCTTCAATGTCAAGTTCTGGACCTTTGATGTCAATGTCAGCTTTTGGAAGGTTTACATCAACATCTGGACCCTCCACTTTGGGTCCTTTGAATCCAAAGGAGGGCATCTTCATTCCAAAGGAGGGCATTTTGAATCCACCCTCTGGACCGTCAATGTCAACATCTGGACCTTCAATGTCCACTTTGGGTGCTTTGAGGTCTCCCTCTAACTTTGGCACTGAAACGTCCACACCGCCTTTCACCTTTGGACCTTTCAGGTTGAAATCCACATCAGGCATTGAGATCTTAGGGCCTGAAATTGATGGCATCTTGAATTTTGGCCCTTTGATTTTGCCATCGGGTCCTTCAATGTCAAGTTCAGGACCTTTGATGTCAATGTCAGCTTTTGGAAGGTTTACATCAACATCAGGTCCCTCCACTTTGGGTCCTTTGAATCCAAAGGAGGGCATCTTGATCTTTGGCATCTTAAAGCCACCTTCAGGACCATCAATATCCATATCTGGACCTTCAATGTCTACTTTAGGCCCTTTAATGTCAAGATCTCCTTTCATCTTTGGACTTTTCAGATTGAAATCCACATCAGGCATTGAGATATTAGGCCCTGAAATTGATGGCATCTTGAATTTCGGCCCTTTGATCTTCCCATCGGGTCCTTCAATGTCAAGTTCTGCACCTTTGATGTCAATGTCACCTTTAGGGAGGTTTACATCGACATCAGGACCCTCCAATTTGGGTCCTTTGAATCCAAAGGAGGGCATCTTCATTCCAAAGGAGGGCATTTTGAATCCACCCTCTGGACCTTCAATGTCAACATCTGGACCTTCAATATTTACTTTGGGTGCTTTAAGGTCTCCCTCTATCTTTGGCCCTGACACATCTAAGTCTCCCTTCATCTTTGGACCTTTCAGATTGAAATCCACATCAGGCATTGAGATCTTAGGCCCTGAAAGTGAGGGCATCTTGAATTTTGGACCCTTGATTTTGCCGTCAGGTCCTTCAATGTCAAGTTCTGGACCTTTGATGTCAATGTCAGCTTTAGGGAGGTTTACATCAACATCTGGACCCTCGAGTTTGGGTCCTTTGAATCCAAAGGAGGGCATCTTTATCTTTGGCATCTTAAAGCCACCTTCAGGACCTTCGATGTCAACATCTGGACCTTCAATGTCTATCTTGGGCCCTTTAATGTCTCCTTCTATCTTTGGCAGTGACATATCAACGTCTCCTTTCATTTTAGGTCCTTTGAGGTTGAAGTCCACATCCGGCATTGAGATCTTTGGTCCTGATAGAGATGGCATCTTGAATTTTGGCCCTCTGATCTTCCCTTCAGGCCCTTCAATATCAAGGTCTGGGCTACCAATGTTGACATCAGGTACTTTGATATCAATGTCAGCTTTGGGGAGGTTAACATCAATATCTGGTGTCTCTACCTTTGGACTTTTGAATCCGAATTTGGGCATTTTGAATTTCGGCATCTTGAAACCAGCCTCAGAACCCTTGATATCTATGTCCGGAGCACTTAGGTCAGCTTCAATATTTGGGATAGAGACATCCATATCTCCTTTCACTTTTGGACCTTTGGGTCCTTTTATATTGATGTCAGCTTTTGGAAGTTTTACGTCAACATCAGGACCCTTGACCTTTGACCCTTTGAATCCAAATTTCGGCATTCTGAATTTTCCTTTCTTTGGACTGAGATCAGGGCTTTCAATTGCAATATCTGGACCATCAATTTCTGCTTTTGGTGTACTGATATCAGCGTCAAATTCTCCCTTGAGCTTTGGTCCTTTAAGATTAAAATCAACATCAGGCATTGATATTGATGGCATCTTAAATTTGCCCCCTTTGACATGACCTTCAGGAGCTTCAATATTCAGGTCTGGACCTTCAATGTCTACTTTGGGTGCTTTGAGGTCTCCCTCTATCTTTGGTCCTCTTAGGTTGAAATCCATATCAGGCATTGAGATCTTAGGGCCTGAAATTGATGGCATCTTGAATTTTGGCCCTTTGATTTTGCCGTCAGGTCCTTCAATGTCAAGTTCTGGACCTTTGATGTCAATGTCAGCTTTTGGAAGGTTTACATCAACATCTGGACCCTCCACTTTGGGTCCTTTGAATCCAAAGGAGGGCATCTTTATCTTTGGCATCTTAAAGCCACCTTCAGGACCATCAATATCCATATCTGGACCTTCAATGTCTACTTTAGGCCCTTTAATGTCAAGATCTCCTTTCATCTTTGGACTTTTCAGATTGAAATCCACATCAGGCATTGAGATATTAGGCCCTGAAAGTGATGGCATCTTGAATTTTGGCCCTTTGATTTTGCCGTCGGGTCCTTCAATGTCAAGTTCTGGACCCTTGATGTCAATGTCACCTTTAGGGAGGTTTACATCAACATCTGGACCCTCCACTTTGGGTCCTTTGAATCCAAAGGAGGGCATCTTCATTCCAAAGGAGGGCATTTTGAATCCACCTTCGGGGCCTTCAATGTCAACATCTGGACCTTCAATATCTACTTTGGGTGCTTTGAGGTCTCCCTCTATCTTTGGACCTTTCAGGTTGAAATCCACATCAGGCATTGAGATCTTAGGGCCTGAAAGTGATGGCATCTTGAATTTTGGCCCTTTGATTTTGCCATCGGGTCCTTCAATGTCAAGTTCTGGACCTTTGATGTCAATGTCAGTTTTTGGAAGGTTTACATCAACATCTGGACCCTCCACTTTGGGTCCTTTGAATCCAAAGGAGGGCATCTTCATTCCAAAGGAGGGCATTTTGAATCCACCCTCTGGACCTTCAATGTCAACATCTGGACTTTCAATGTTTACTTTGGGTGCTTTCAGGTCTCCCTCTATCTTTGGCAATGACACGTCCATGTCTCCCTTCATCTTTGGACCTTTCAAGTTGAAATCAACATCAGGCATTGAGATCTTAGGGCCTGAAAGTGATGGCATCTTGAATTTTGGCCCTTTGATTTTGCCGTCAGGTCCTTCAATGTCAAGTTCTGGACCTTTGATGTCAATGTCAGCTTTTGGAAGGTTTACATCCACATCAGGTCCCTCCACTTTGTGTCCTTTGAATCCAAAGGAGGGCATCTTTATCTTTGGCATCTTAAAGCCACCTTCAGGACCATCAATATCCATATCTGGACCTTCAATGTTTACTTTAGGCCCTTTAATGTCAAGATCTCCTTTCATCTTTGGACTTTTCAGATTGAAATCCACATCAGGCATTGAGATATTAGGCCCTGAAAGTGATGGCATCTTGAATTTTGGCCCTTTGATTTTGCCGTCGGGTCCTTCAATGTCAAGTTCTGGACCTTTGATGTCAATGTCACCTTTAGGAAGGTTTACATCGACGTCTGGACCCTCCACTTTGTGTCCTTTGAATCCAAATGATGGCATTTTAATTTTGGGCATCTTAAAACCACCTTCAGGACCATCAATGTCAACATCTGGACCTTCAATATCTACTTTGGGTGCTTTCAGGTCTCCCTCTATCTTTGGAACTGACACATCAAAGTCTCCCTTCATCTTTGGACCTTTCAGGTTGAAATCCACATTAGGCATTGAGATCTTAGGGCCTGAAATTGATGGCATCTTGAACTTTGAACCCTTGATCTTTCCATCAGGTCCTTCAATGTCAAGTTCTGGACCTTTGATGTCAATGTCAGCTTTTGGAAGGTTTACATCAACATCTGGACCCTCCAATTTGTGTCCTTTGAATCCGAAGGAGGGCATCTTCATCTTTGGCATCTTAAAGCCACCTTCAGGACCTTCAATGTCAACATCTGGACCTTCAATATCTACTTTGGGTGCTTTGAGGTCTCCCTCTATCTTTGGACCTTTTAGGTTGAAATCCACATCAGGCATTGAGATCTTAGGGCCTGAAATTGATGGCATCTTGAACTTTGAACCCTTGATCTTTCCATCAGGTCCTTCAATGTCAAGTTCTGGACCTTTGATGTCAATGTCAGCTTTAGGGAGGTTTACATCAACATCTGGACCCTCCACTTTGTGTCCTTTGAATCCAAAGGAGGGCATCTTTATCTTTGGCATCTTAAAGCCACCTTCAGGACCATCAATATCCATATCTGGACCTTCAATGTCTACTTTAGGCCCTTTAATGTCAAGATCTCCTTTCATCTTTGGACTTTTCAGATTGAAATCCACATCAGGCATTGAGATATGAGGCCCTGAAATTGATGGCATCTTGAATTTCGGGCCTTTGATCTTCCCGTCAGGTCCTTCAATGTCAAGTTCTGGACCTTTGATGTCAATGTCACCTTTAGGGAGGTTTACATCGACATCAGGACCCTCCAATTTGGGTCCTTTGAATCCAAAGGAGGGCATCTTCATTCCAAAGGAGGGCATTTTGAATCCACCCTCTGGACCTTCAATGTCAACATCTGGACCTTCAATATCCACTTTGGGTGCTTTCAGGTCTCCCTCTATCTTTGGAACTGACACATCCAAGTCTCCCTTCATCTTTGGACCTTTCAGGTTGAAATCCACATTAGGCATTGAGATCTTAGGGCCTGAAATTGATGGCATCTTGAACTTTGAACCCTTGATCTTTCCATCAGGTCCTTCAATGTCAAGTTCTGGACCTTTGATGTCAATGTCAGCTTTTGGAAGGTTTACATCAACATCTGGACCCTCCACTTTGTGTCCTTTGAATCCAAATGATGGCATTTTAATTTTGGGCATCTTAAAACCACCTTCAGGACCATCAATGTCAACATCTGGACCTTCAATATCTACTTTGGGTGCTTTCAGGTCTCCCTCTATCTTTGGAACTGACACATCAAAGTCTCCCTTCATCTTTGGACCTTTCAGGTTGAAATCCACATTAGGCATTGAGATCTTAGGGCCTGAAATTGATGGCATCTTGAACTTTGAACCCTTGATCTTTCCATCAGGTCCTTCAATGTCAAGTTCTGGACCTTTGATGTCAATGTCAGCTTTTGGAAGGTTTACATCAACATCTGGACCCTCCAATTTGTGTCCTTTGAATCCGAAGGAGGGCATCTTCATCTTTGGCATCTTAAAGCCACCTTCAGGACCTTCAATGTCAACATCTGGACCTTCAATATCTACTTTGGGTGCTTTGAGGTCTCCCTCTATCTTTGGACCTTTTAGGTTGAAATCCACATCAGGCATTGAGATCTTAGGGCCTGAAATTGATGGCATCTTGAACTTTGAACCCTTGATCTTTCCATCAGGTCCTTCAATGTCAAGTTCTGGACCTTTGATGTCAATGTCAGCTTTAGGGAGGTTTACATCAACATCTGGACCCTCCACTTTGTGTCCTTTGAATCCAAAGGAGGGCATCTTTATCTTTGGCATCTTAAAGCCACCTTCAGGACCATCAATATCCATATCTGGACCTTCAATGTCTACTTTAGGCCCTTTAATGTCAAGATCTCCTTTCATCTTTGGACTTTTCAGATTGAAATCCACATCAGGCATTGAGATATGAGGCCCTGAAATTGATGGCATCTTGAATTTCGGGCCTTTGATCTTCCCGTCAGGTCCTTCAATGTCAAGTTCTGGACCTTTGATGTCAATGTCACCTTTAGGGAGGTTTACATCGACATCAGGACCCTCCAATTTGGGTCCTTTGAATCCAAATGAGGGCATCTTCATTCCGAAGGAGGGCATTTTGAATCCACCCTCTGGACCTTCAATGTCAACATCTGGACCTTCAATATCTACTTTGGGTGCTTTCAGGTCTCCCTCGATCTTTGGAACTGACACATCCAAGTCTCCCTTCATCTTTGGACCTTTCAGGTTGAAATCCACATTAGGCATTGAGATCTTAGGGCCTGAAATTGAGGGCATCTTGAATTTTGGACCCTTGATCTTTCCATCGGGTCCTTCAATGTCAAGTTCTGGACCTTTGATGTCAATGTCAGCTTTTGGAAGGTTTACATCAACATCTGGACCCTCCACTTTGGGTCCTTTGAATCCAAAGGAGGGCATCTTCATTCCAAAGGAGGGCATTTTGAATCCACCCTCTGGACCTTCAATGTCAACATCTGGACCTTCAATATCCACTTTGGGTGCTTTCAGGTCTCCCTCTATCTTTGGAACTGACACATCCAAGTCTCCCTTCATCTTTGGACCTTTCAGGTTGAAATCCACATTAGGCATTGAGATCTTAGGGCCTGAAATTGATGGCATCTTGAACTTTGAACCCTTGATTTTACCATCAGGTCCTTCAATGTCAAGTTCTGGACCTTTGATGTCAATGTCAGCTTTTGGAAGGTTTACATCAACATCTGGACCCTCCACTTTGGGTCCTTTGAATCCAAAGGAGGGCATCTTCATTCCAAAGGAGGGCATTTTGAATCCACCCTCAGGACCTTCAATGTCAACATCTGGACCTTCAATGTCTACTTTGGGGGCTTTAAGATCTCCTTCTATCTTTGGACCTTTCAGGTTGAAATCAACATTAGGCATTGAGATCTTAGGGCCTGAAATTGATGGCATCTTGAACTTTGAACCCTTGATCTTTCCATCAGGTCCTTCAATGTCAAGTTCTGGACCTTTGATGTCAATGTCAGCTTTAGGGAGGTTTACATCAACATCTGGACCCTCCACTTTGGGGCCTTTGAATCCAAATGATGGCATTTTAATTTTGGGCATCTTAAAGCCACCTTCAGGTGCTTCAATGTCAACATCTGGACCTTCAATATCCACTTTGGGTGCTTTCAGGTCTCCCTCTATCGTTGGAACTGACACATCCAAGTCTCCCTTCATCTTTGGACCTTTCAGGTTGAAATCCACATTAGGCATTGAGATCTTAGGGCCTGAAATTGATGGCATCTTGAACTTTGAACCCTTGATTTTACCATCAGGTCCTTCAATGTCAAGTTCTGGACCTTTGATGTCAATGTCACCTTTAGGGAGGTTTACATCGATGTCTGGACCCTCCACTTTGGGTCCTTTGAATCCAAAGGAGGGCATCTTGATCTTTGGCATCTTAAAGCCACCTTCGGGACCTTCAATGTCAACATCTGGACCTTCAATGTCTACTTTGGGGGCTTTAAGATCTCCTTCTATCTTTGGACCTTTCAGGTTGAAATCCATATCAGGCATTGAGATCTTAGGGCCTGAAATTGATGGCATCTTGAATTTCGACCCTTTGATTTTTGCATCAGGTCCTTCAATGTCAAGTTCTGGACCTTTGATGTCAATGTCAGCTTTAGGGAGGTTTACATCAACATCTGGACCCTCCATCTTAGGTCCTTTGAATCCGAAGGAGGGCATCTTCATCTTTGGCATCTTAAAGCCACCTTCAGGACCATCAATGTCAACATCTGGACCTTCAATATCTACTTTGGGTGCTTTCAGGTCTCCTTCTACCTTTGGACCTTTCAGGTTGAAATCCACATTAGGCATTGAGATCTTGGGGCCTGAAATTGATGGCATCTTGAATTTTGACCCTTTGATTTTTGCATCAGGTCCTTCAATCTCAAGTTCTGGACCTTTGATGTCAATGTCAGCTTTAGGGAGGTTTACATCAACATCTGGACCCTCCATTTTGGGTCCTTTGAATCCAAATGATGGCATTTTAATTTTGGGCATCTTAAAGCCACCTTCAGGACCTTCAATGTCAACATCTGGAACTTCAATATCTACTTTAGGTGCTTTCAGGTCTCCCTCTATCTTTGGCACTGACACATCCAAGTCTCCCTTGATCTTTGGACCTTTCAGGTTGAAATCCATATCAGGCATTGAGATCTTAGGGCCTGAAATTGATGGCATCTTGAACTTTGACCCTTTGATCTTCCCATCGGGTCCTTCAAGGTCAAGTTCTGGACCTTTAATGTCAACTTTAGGTGCTTTGATGTCAATGTCGGCTTTAGGTAGGTTGATATCTACATCAGGACCCTCCACCTTGGGTCCTTTGAATCCAAAGGAGGGCATCTTCATCTTAGGCATTTTGAATCCACCTTCAGGACCTTCAATGTCAACATCTGGACCTTCAATATCTACTTTGGGTGCTTTCAGGTCTCCTTCTACCTTTGGACCTTTCAGGTTGAAATCCACATTAGGCATTGAGATCTTAGGGCCTGAAATTGAGGGCATCTTGAATTTTGACCCTTTAATTTTTGCGTCAGGTCCTTCAATGTCAAGTTCTGGACCTTTGATGTCAATGTCAGCTTTAGGGAGGTTTACATCGATATCTGGACCCTCCACTTTGGGTCCTTTGATTCCAAATGATGGCATTTTAATTTTGGGCATCTTAAAGCCACCTTCAGGACCTTCAATGTCAACATCTGGACCTTTGATGTCAATGTCAGCTTTTGGAAGGTTTACATCAACATCTGGACCCTCCACTTTGGGTCCTTTGAATCCAAACGATGGCATTTTCATTCCAAAGGAGGGCATTTTGAATCCACCCTCTGGACCTTCAATGTCAACATCTGGACCTTCAATGTTTACTTTGGGTGCTTTCAGGTCTCCCTCGATCTTTGGCACTGACACATCCAAGTCTCCCTTGATCTTTGGACCTTTGAGGTTGAAATCCATATCAGGCATTGAGATCTTAGGGCCTGAAATTGATGGCATCTTGAACTTTGACCCTTTGATCTTCCCATCGGGTCCTTCAAGGTCAAGTTCTGGACCTTTAATGTCAACTTTAGGTGCTTTGATGTCAATGTCGGCTTTAGGTAGGTTGATATCTACATCAGGACCCTCCACCTTGGGTCCTTTGAATCCAAAGGAGGGCATCTTCATCTTAGGCATTTTGAATCCACCCTCTGGACCTTCAATGTCAACATCCGGACCTTCAATATCTACTTTGGGTCCTTTCAGGTCTCCCTCTATCTTTGGACCTTTCAGGTTGAAATCCATATCAGGCATTGAGATCTTAGGGCCTGAAAGTGATGGCATCTTGAATTTTGACCCTTTGATTTTGCCGTCAGGTCCTTCAAAGTCAAGTTCTGGACCTTTAATGTCAATGTCACCTTTAGGGAGGTTTACATCAACATCTGGGCCCTCCATTTTAGGTCCTTTGAGTCCGAAGGAGGGCATCTTTATCTTTGGCATCTTAAAGCCGCCTTCAGGACCTTCAATGTCAACATCTGGAACTTCAATGTCCACTTTGGGTGCTTTCAGGTCTCCCTCTATCTTTGGTACGGACACATCCAAGTCTCCCTTCATCTGTGGACCTTTCAGGTTGAAATCCACATTTGGCATAGAGATCTTAGGGCCTGAAATGGAGGGCATCTTGAACTTTGACCCTTTGATCTTCCCATCGGGTCCATCAAAGTCAAGTTCTGGACCTTTAATGTCAACTTTAGGTGCTTTGATATCAATGTCAGCTTTAGGTAGGCTTACATCAACATCAGGTGCCTCCACTTTGGGTCCTTTCATCCCAAAGGAGGGCATCTTTATCTTTGGCATCTTAAAGCCACCTTCAGGACCTTCAATGTCAACATCTGGACCTTCAATTTCCACTTTGGGGGCTTTGATGTCTCCCTCTATCTTTGGCACTGACACATCGATGCCTCCTTTCACCTTTGGACCTTTCAGGTTGAAATCCATATCAGGCATTGAGATCTTAGGGCCTGAAATTGAGGGCATCTTGAATTTTGACCCTTTAATTTTTGCATCAGGTCCTTCAAAGTCAAGTTCTGGACCTTTAATGTCAACTTTAGGTGCTTTGATATCAATGTCAGCTTTAGGTAGGCTTACATCAACATCAGGTCCCTCCACTTTGGATCCTTTCATCCCAAAGGAGGGCATCTTTATCTTTGGCATCTTAAAGCCACCTGCAGGATCTTCAACGACAAGTTCTGGACCTCTAATGTCAACTTTAGGTGCTTTGATATCAACGTCAGCTTTAGGTAGGCTTACATCCGGTCCCGTCACTTTGATTCCTTTGATGTCTCCCTCTATCTTTGGCACTGACACGTCCACATCCCCTTTCACCTTTGGACCTTTCAGATTGAAATCCACTTTTGGCATTGAGATACTTGCTCCTGATATTGACGGCGTCTTGAATGTTGGCCCTTTGATGTCAACTTCTGGACCTTTAATATCACTCTCTACTCTAGGAGCAGAAACATCGAAAGTCCCTTTCACTTTCGGTAGTTTGACGTCAACACCGCTCTCTACACCTCCTGTGCTCAGTCCGAAGCTTGGAACTTTTACACTACCTTTGAGTCTGCTTTCACTGTCAATCGTCGTTCCTTTCAAGGAAGGTGCTTTTATGGACATTTTCAATTGTGAAGAGTCACCCTCTTTTAGCTCTGCCTTTGAGGAGATGCCTGAGGTATTGAGGTCTAGAGTTGGCACTTTAATATCCGCTGTCACCTTGCCTCCGTTCAGTTCACTATCAATCCCTGGCCTCCCCGATAGAGAAAACCCACCTACTCCGGTCCCTTTCTTTTGCTGATCGCTGATGGTTACTCTAGATACCATGCTACTGACTTTGGAACCTCCCGTTACGGTCGTGGTCTTCATCCCTCCAGTGCTCCAGTGTGTTTCAGGCAAGGAGCCAGTTGCTCGTGGCCCAGTGAAAGAGACATTGCCTAGTTCGAAAACACCCTCCTCTTTTCCTCCTTTACCTGAGGGGCTTACATGTGGAATTCTGATCTGAGCGGAGCTATCCCCGGGTTGGTCGTCTCGTAACCCCTTGAGCTCCGGGCTTGAAAGTTCAAGCTGTTCGCTAATGCCGCCTGGCATGTCCACTGTGTAGGTGGTGATACGACGGGTGATGGTGGTGATGGTGTTGCCGTCGCTGCTTGTGCTGCTGTGTCGCTCGGTACGCACGTCCACGCCCTCGGCGAGGTCTTCTGACTTCAGACGGGGCTTAATCTTCTTAGAATATATTCTCTTGTAGTCCTCGTCGTCCCCGCTCTGTTGTTAAAAAGAAAGAAGCGAAATGATTCGTTAAATAATTGCTCTTGATGACGATACAGTGTGAGAGTGTTTATTGACTATTGATGTGGGGATCTTACTGTATAATACATTTATGCAAATCCTGTGTCAATCACCCCCACAAAGTCTAACCACAAATCAGTACTCTAATATGGATTGTATGCAGAATGAACGTACAAGGATAATGTCTGGGCTAGAGCCTCCAAATCGTCCTCTTCCCTCCAATGACAGAGTTCCCATGGGGGAGCGGCAAGGTGACTTGTCACTCTTGTTGCCTTGTAGTTTCAGGCCAACTTTATGGCGGTTTAAGGTCTTCAGTAGGTCAGCCGTCTCCTCTGGGCTCATGTTGTCAAAGTAGATAGTGGCGCCCACAATCTGATCACCTGCGGGAACAACCAAGGGGACACCATGACACTGTGCTCAAGTCCAGCAGTCAAAATGACAAAGTCCAAAGTCAAATTAAACAACGAAAAAACAACAACACAAAACCACACTTCAGAGTCAAAATGAAATCAATCCATGTCACACTGAGACTGTTGACTGACATTGAGAGATATTGCCTTTGCGTTCTAGACACTTCAATAACAAGAGAGCATGTATGTATGTATTTATTTATTTATTTCTGTTTTTAAAATGCGTACCCTCGTGTACTCTTCCAGTGCGCGCAGCGGGGGACTCCATTTTCACCTCCTTGACAAAGATCTCTCCTTCACCCGACTGCTCGATGGTCAGGCCATGTTTGTCTGCGCCCATCCAGTCCTGAAAGAGCACCTCCCGCGTGTCCTCTTCCTCAGCCATCCTTGAGAGAGAGAGTGGGGGGGGGGGGCAGAGAGAGAGAGAGAGGGGTGGGGGACAGAGAGAGAGGGGGGGGACAGAGAGAGATAGATGGGGGGGGGGGGGGCAGAGAGAGAGAGGGGGGGACAGAGAGAGACAGAGGGGGGGGGGCAGAGAGAGAGAGAGAGAGGGGGGGGGACAGAGAGAGAGGGGGGGGGGGACAGAAAGAGAGAGATGGGGGGGCAGAGAGAGAGAGATGGGGGGGGCAGAGAGAGAGAGAGAGGGAGAGGGGGGGTGGGGGACAGAGAGAGAGACAGAGGGGGACAGAGAGAGAGATGGGGGGGCAGAGAGAGAGAGGGGGGGCAGAGAGAGAGAGATGGGGGGGGCAGAGAGAGAGAGAGAGATTTCAATATGACAATGCAAAGGAATGACAAAGTTTAACAAAGACACAATTCATAATCCCAGCTGGTAGTTTTGAAAAAAAAGATCACTCAAACGCCTTCACACCATGCATTACAATGACGTAAGACTCACAGTTAGAGTAACCTTTCATCACCTTAGTGGAAACTGCACAGCAATGACAGGGAAAAAACAACTAATAGCATTGCTGTCTTAGAGATACAGTAGACAGAGCCAGTTTCCCATTCCCACGTTTAGTGAACTATGATCTGGAAAAGTTGTATTCATGCAGATATAAAAGAAGAATACAGTACTTCTTAATAATAATAATAATAATAATAATAATAATAATAATAATAATAATAATAATAATACAAAATAATTGGGGAAATACCTTGGGTTTTTCTTTTTCTTTTTCTATGCCCTGGTGTGATCTGTATCTGCCTTGGTTTTCCTAAAAAACAAAAGTACAAAACAATAATAAATAAAACAAAGCATGCTTCAGTATGTCATAAGATTTACATATCAATCACATGTGTACCATAATAATAATAATAATAATAATAACTTTTATTTGTATAGCACTTTTCCTGCAAACGTTGCAGAATGTATATCCTTCTTTCATGTAAGCACACTGAAATATTCGCCTGAGAGTTGGTTTTGATCTAAGTAACCCCTTCCAATATACACTCACTAAACACTTTTTATTAGGAACACTATACTAATACTGGGTAGGGCCTCCCTTTGCTCTCAAAACAGCCTTGATTATTCGTGGCATTGATTCCACAAGATGTTGGAAACATTCCTTTCCTTTGAGATTTTGGCCCATGATGTCATGCTTGCATCGCACAATTCCTGCAGATTCCTGCAGATTTTAATACTCAAATAGGCTGTGGCATTCAAGCGATTATCGATTGTTACTAACAGACCCAAAGTGTGTCAAGAAAACATCCCCCCACACCACTACACCACCTGAATGAATGAGAAGGTGTACATGTGTTATCCTAATAAAGTGTTCACTGAGTGTATGTCACTGTATGGTTTCCACAAGCGCTTGGCTGAATTTAGTTTTTTAGTTTCGTTTTTTGGCCACTAGATGGCAGCGAAGCTCTTAAGGGTGAATACCGTTCTTCTTGCCTGTTACCACCCAACTTCCATTCCCCTCCCTGTTTTGTGTGTTGTGGAAATTTGGTTGGAGTGAGACCACACCCTTCCCTGAGGAAGGCAGCCTTATCCTATGCCTCCACCTCTGCTCCAATGTCAATACAGAGAACAATGATGGCTGTGGCTTCCTTTCAACACACACACACACACACACACACACACACACACACACATACACACACACACACGCTACAGAGAGTGTGACAGAGACACACACACACACACACACACACACACACACACACACACACACACACGTGACCACACACACTCCAAACTACATGTTTAGATGTTACAGACAGTTTAAAGCACTTCAACACTACCAGACATAGTAGTTATGTAGTTGGCAGCTGCAGCGCTCCGTTCCCTGTACCTGGTGTGACTCCTGCCTCTTTTGCAATAATGTTTCTCAGTTTCTCATCACAGTTGGGCATGTTCAGGGTGTGTTCGAGGCTGTGAAAGCTTGTGTCATACGCCCAATGAAAGTTGGGAGGTATCAATTACTGCAATTAGTGAGCCAGGTCCTTTGAGTTCACTGTTATAGTAAGTCAAGGTTTAGGCGATTGCTTTGAAATTTCTGCTACATAGAAAAAATCACTTTGTCTGGGCTTGCAATAAAAAAAACATCAAACAACTCCAAGCCCATCCATCTTGCCACTCGTATGTCGAACTTCTTTGAAATATCAAATAGAACAGATACATTCCACTTCGCGCTTTGATAACGTCTAAAACATGATACGATAATGTACAACATTATATAACATGATAGATAACATAATCGTGTTACATAATGTACAAAATGATAACATCATAATGTACTAAAACGTCCTATACGACAACATGGTACAATACAGCAACAAGAATGAGCGTTCTCCTCTCTTAGGGATCTCTGCCCAGCCAACAGCCTGACTTTTCCAACACTCTACATTTCGGAACAGACAACCCATTGTTTCATTAAAAACCAACCTCTCAAAAACCCACCCCTGCAATTACAGAAGCTTGTCTGAGCTGTGTTTTCCAGGCCATGCTTTAGATTACGGGCCACTATTTCAGTCTTCTGAAATAGTTTCCCTGTTTCAAGAACATAACATGACTGTGATCTGCACCGACAGAAAGAATGTAGATGGGTTGGTGTTGGTGTTCATGAAATATTAACTTTATATACTGTAGCCTAGTACTGTGTGTTATTAGTCAATTAAATAGTGCAATTCTAACGCTAACCCTAACCCTAACCCCTGGAGTAGCAAGCAGAATTCTCTGGCAACATTTCTGGAAAGTGGGGAGATATAATTCAGTTCCCATTTGTTGCCTCTAGTCAAAAAATATCTATCTATCACCACCATGGAACAAAGGCAACAGGATGTGAGTCACTGCCATGACTGATGGTCTATGTGTTCGTTGGGTTGCCATAACAACCAAACCAAGCAAAAGAGTGATGTCACAATTATAAATTTCTTTCGATCTGCGTCTCGCTAGCCACTTTTAGTTTTCATGTGGTCTCTGTCTCTCCATTCACTTTCTGCTAGCCCTTATCTTGTCACATTCATCTTCATCTCCGTTCCAAAAGTTTTTTTCTTGCCACACTATCCTCACCGCACAAACCTATAAGGGGTTTGGGAAAACTGGGAAATGTAGTCAGGTTTAGACTTAGCAACCCCTCAGAGAGGGGCCGTAGGGAGAACCCAACCCACACACACACACACACACACACACACACACACACACACACACACACACACACACAGTCAGACTCCTGTGCTGCTGCTGGTGCTGTGCATCAGCCATACGCTAGCATCAGACACTCTAATTAAAATATTTGTCTTGGGAGGCGCAATCCAGGAAACTGTACCGACACAGTTTCATTGACGAATCACCGCCTTAGGCCTCGTACTTGCCAGATCTTATCAAGACATAAAATGCAGCACGCTACGTTGGATTGTGGCAGGCAGCTATAGAACATTTGGCAGTTGGACAACCGTAGATTGTGTGGTTATAGAACGCGGTCATCCTCTTCATTTCCTGTGTGGTAGATAACATCATCTAACACTCACATCAGCTTGTATCTACATTTGACTGTGAAAATGCTGCACACTAATACATCAATGGCTACCATCTACACACACGTCTATGGAATAACAATTTCAATGTCTCTGAGATATCTTTACACATGCAATGCACGCTTACTTTATTTTCGCACTATAGTTTTTTCTGCGACTAAAAGCATCTATTTCCATTGGGTGCTATATTATATTTCTATGGATATCATAACTCAACATAACATTAAAGCAAGCTGGCAAACCTAACACTTTACCAGCTACAGAGACGGAGGGGGAAGGTGACCCCTATGGGCTGTTAGTTCAACCGTTGAAGGATATTATGGTACCACCACGCTCCAGAGACACTTACCTCCCCCTCCCCTCCCCCCCCCACCCCCCTATACTGTTTCTCCTGAGACATCTACAACCCCCCTGTTTACTACTAAGTACTGTTTCCCTTGTGTCAACATCATAAAATAAAAACTGCCATTGACCCCTGGCCTGAGCATAGAGTAGCCTACTTTTCCTGCTCTGACTGGTGGACAGACGATTCACTTACTTAAGACAAATGTATCGATTGTAAGTCGCTTTGGAATAAGCCGCCCAAAAATGTACAGTAGTACCAGTCAAAAGTTAGGACACACTTCCCCATTCAACTCAATGTAAATGTAAATGTAAAACCACGCCACACTGAACCCGTCCCGATAATGTGTTGCAGAGAGAGAAAAGAGGAACCCCCGAACGTGGAAGAGAGATGAAGAAACCGCTGTTGGGAACAGAGAAGAGGATCGACAGCCACCGCCCTCGACCACACCCAAATCAACATACTACTACACCTGCTGCATCGCTAGGTCAACATGCTACGCCTGTGTCGTTAGGTAAACAAGACAGATGTGTGAAAAGACAGCGTCTGATGTTTCTCTCTCAGGAGGGATTTGAAACGAAACGTTATATAAAAAAAGGCGTGTGTGTGTGTGTGTGTACAAAGACTCCCGTGTGTCAGGCGTAGGAATGTTGTTTACTCGTTGCCTGACCTGTACCGGCCCCTACAGGCCTGCAGCCTCTCCTGCCTGCATGGCATTCCTGTACACCTGATCTCCTCCTGGCAACGACGTCCCCAATGTCAAACGCATGCGGCGGCGGCGGGCGACAAAAACCTGCGTGACTGCGAATGCACATCTCACATTACCATAGCGACCGACCGAGATGAGATTGGGTGGATTCTTTCCTAACGGCCTGACCATGGAAAGGAAGTGACAGGACACGCGGAGAAGCGAGTTACCGTAAATAATGATTTGTGATGGTCATTCTGCAGACATGCTATCATTAAACCGAGCCCAAGGCACATACGTACAGACAGCCACGTCACAGACCTTCAAGAGAGATGTCACTCGGCCTGATGTCACTCGGCAACTTACAACTGAATTATTGAACTGTCACTGTAGGCTGTGGCTGTATGTTGCCACATCAAATACACATCTATATGTGTCTCTCTGCAGACGCCATAGACCAGGCCAGTCTCGCCCGTACGATCATTAATCTAACTTTCTTCCTTCTTTTTTTTTGTTTTAAATGGTTAATCTTTAACACATAAAAGCCAAGAATTTTCCCCATGCTGAAAATAATCCAACTGTGTGAATGGAGTTAGAAGCCTATGTACTAGAGTACGCCCCACAGTATGCAGACTATAAACAGATCGATCGGAATGCCGTTTAAATAGCAATCGGTCGCACTATCTCTGGACAAGGTCCAAGGACACATTACGAAGCTCAATTAAAAACCAAGTCAATAAATAGAACGCGGGAAATATTGCAGAATGCCTGCAATGTTGTGAGTTAATGTGAAGCCGCTTTTAAAATAGTCGCTCGCGCTCGCTCTCTCTTCTAGAAAGACAACAAGAGGCTCGGCCACAAGGGGATTATTATGTAGACACAGAGAGACAACACAAAAGATATGACCAATGTTTATGCCAAAGATTACCCTGTCTCACTGGCCTTGAATGTCTCCCTTTCTCTCTCTCTCGCGCTCTCGCTCTTGCTCGCTCGCTCTCTCTCTCTCTTGCTCTCTCTCTGTCTCTGTCTCTGTCTCTGTCTCTCTCTCTCTCTCTCTCTCTCTCTCTCTCTCTCTCTCTCTCTCTCTCTCTCTCTCTCTCTCTCCCTCTCTCTCTGTCTCTCTCTCTCTCTCTCTCTCTCTCTCTCTGTTGTAAGTGTAAGTGTATTCTGTACACACGTAAAGAGAAAAGCCATGTGCCTTGTTGTTGTAGAAGAAGTCCCCATGGAACAACAACAAACACAACAGAGGTAGCCTACGCTGCTTTGGGAGTTGGAATTTGCCAACCAAATCTTCGGTGTCAAAGAGGGCCTTATCTCATTATCTCATGAAGATCAAATTCCACTCAGGTCAACTGACGCTGGCTAGTAACACAATCTAAATCTGTCCCGTAAGACCAAGTCCCCCGATGCATTATAGCAAATCAGTAAGTAAGTAAATCAAAAGACGGTGCCTTTCCCGGCACTCGACCATGTGATCGCCGACCGCATGTGATGTGTAACACCTGGGCAGCCTGGCCTGTGTTAACCCGAGGGGAAATTATTAAAAGTCTAATGTTTGAAAAATGTTACACTTATACAGTTATATAGTTGTATATTTTAAGCTTTTGCTCTTCAATGACCGTTTGGCGCTCGCTTGTGTACCTTCTTTTCCCATGCGTTTCGCTGCCTATCACAGCTGCATAGAAGTATTCAGGATATGAGGGAACCAAGAAAACGCCGCGCTCTAACTCTCCAACAAGCTCCATTATTATTGTTGGCTCCTACAGGTATTTACAATAGCGGAGTCTCTCTCAGAGGGAGGGCCGAAAAAACCAACAGTTGTGTGTTCTCAACAACTCCCCGGCTTGGAGGGAGTAGAGAGAGAAAAGCAGCTGTTATTCTTCTCCCCATCTCCCAGACATGAAAAACCAACCCAAGGCCACACCCAAACTCTCACTCTCTCTATCTCTCTTCTCTCCTTCACTACAGAAGAATCCTCCTCCTCCTTCTTCTCCTCCTCCCATATACACAAATGCATATTTTCCAACTCCCTCCTTCCCTCCCTTCCGCCCTCCCCCTCTCTCTCTCTCCGAAGCTTTATGATCTAGAGAACTATTTAGGCAGTCGTTGTTCTCACAGCTTTGACGTGTTCCTGGCAGCTAGTTGTAGGAGTGGCAGAGGCTAGGAGAGATTGGAGGGAGAGAGAGAGAGAGAGAGAGAGAGAGAGAGAGAGAGAGAGAGAGAGAGAGAGAGAGAGAGAGGGGAGAACATGGTGAGAGAGAGAGAGAGAGAGAGAGAGCGGCGGGGGGGGGGAGTGGGGTGGGTGGGGGGGTGGCATGCAGTTCCAGGGCCAGTTCCTGTGGAATGCAAGCCTACGAGTAAACCAGAGAGGGAAAGAAAACAGGGCGAAATGAAAATACATGGTCATGGGCCCCTGCACCAAAAAACCAGGGAAGAGGTTCACAACTCTGAATAAAAAACGAGAGGGAGGAGGGAGGAGGAGGAGGGGGAGGAGGAGGTTTTTTCATGCTGAATAAATAGTCCAGGGGTTGGGAATTTATCATGCGTTCCATGTGATATTTCGATCCATTACGGAGGTTAACTACAGTATTTTTCCCTCCAACTTGCTTTCACTTTTCGGGTTTGACTGAATCGGAATAGAACATACACACAAGACATACAATTAGAAAGTAATGAAATATGACGCAGAAAAGGAAATGACTTAAGTATAGGTAAAGGCAGCCATGATTGTTGTCTAACCCCCCCCCCCACCCCCCCACCCCCCCCAAAAAAAGAAGATCATATGATCAGCTTTGGTTCGGTTCAGGGGAGTAAACATTAAGGACACTGAATAAGGCTTCGTGTGTTCATGCAATCATAAGACAGGCACTGCTGCCTCCCAACAGAAAACCGAAATAACAATCAAACAACCGCCTTCTTCTTCTTCTCCTACTTCTTGTTGTTGTTCCTTGTTCTTTCTATTTCTTTGGCCCTTGCCTGGCGGGAAGAGAAAAAAACAAACAAACTCTAGAGGACCTACGTACGCTCTCTAATCAGATCGGTGACCTCATCCAAATGTGTTCAAAGGAGAAGCATGAAAGTCGACTTGTGCGGAGAGAGAGAGAGAGAGAGAGAGAGAGAGAGAGAGACAGAGAGAAAGGGGGTCGACGATAATTGGGAACTTGAGTGTCATCTATCATCTTAGTATTGTGGTCTGGTAATGTGTGTAACTGCGGTACGGGACCGCCTGTAGAGGACATGGGGACAAGCCACCAGTATGCAGGCGACAAAAGACGCTGGTAACCGCCCGTTGACCACAAAATCTCCTCCTCTGAAGAAGAAGAAGCCTCTCTTTTGTCTTTGTCTCTCGAGACGGCTTGGTCTAATCCTTTACACTACAGCCGCTACCCTGTCGAAAAAAGGGAAATCTTCCGCAGCTGCTAGTGTGAGCCGTTTAACCGGTGTGAACCCGGGGGGTGGTGGGCATGACAGGCTATTTCGTATTAAGGGAGAAAGACCGCGCCGAACAGGTGGTCAAGCAATAGCGTGGGGGCCCAGAGAAGAGGCGTATAGTGAGCATAGGGTGTTAGGTTACCCCCCCAGACAAGGCCGCTCACAGCTGAATGGTGTTGTGACCTTCCAGGTTCAATGGAGGTTTTCGTGACATGAAAAAACATTCCAAGCGTTCCAAGTTCCAAGTGTGCCAAGTGTTCCATAGCTCTTGCTTTTTAAGTACTACGGAGGGAGTAGTTTTCGATTAACAGTTCAGATCACAATAGGCTAGTTGTTGATCGATGGGGTCTGTATAGACACGTTTGTGGAGAGTACAGTACGTACTTTCTCCTTCCCCTAACCCCCCCCCGGCCCCAATACGTCTTGTGTTTTCGTTTGACTACGGTGATGTCATTGTCCTTGAGGGTTACATATTGCAACGGAGGTCACTTACTTTTGGGTCGCTCAAGCAAGACCGAAGGCACTCTGGTCGCAGGCTTCTGTTTCTGTTTTCTGTTTTCTGTTAGAGAGAGGAAACAGGCAAGAGAAGAAGACCATTGATTACCTGATTGCCATTGATTAACATTGATTACCTGACTAATTGGGTCGTCTTAAAGAACAGGCATTATCACAACAAATTCAGCAACAACAATGGACTCTCAAAGGAATTCATTACTCCCATATTTAAACTCCTGTCTCTCTCCTGTTGTCTGTCAACACCGGGGAGAGCGAACAACTTTTGGTTTAATTGGCAGAAATGTCATATTGATAAACACGTCTTATTGAAACAAACTACTGTTATGCTGTTACAAGCCCCCGGTGGAACATCTGCTTCGAATATTTTTGCTTGTTTGGTTGCTTCTGTGTCTGCCCCGATGAACCTTTACCTCACGCAACAATTCCTTTATCAATCAGACAGCCTCACACGCGTTAATAATTAGCTTTTCCTGAGGCTACTGATTGCAGGTGTATAATTAAGGTAAACACTCCCTTATAATAGACATAAACCCTGCTACTGTTTTGGGCTACTCTCCAACCGTGCTTCATAATCAGGCCAACATTGGCGTAATCTCAACGAACGCCAAGCTTGACTTCCTGCGAACACCTTTACTGGTGGTGGCACACACTGGCCGGCATTTACCATTGACCATTGACCAACGCTGATATCAGTGCAGTCGTAACAGTTCGTGAGCTTAGAATGATAAGGTTCTATCTCCGTTTAGGGTAGTTCAGAGATATTGAGCGTCAACATTTTTACATTCCATTATGTTCTGTGAGATGGAACCGTTGTGTTTTATGAATTACTCACTCAAAAATGTCAACATTTTTAAAATAACACCACACAGGCATTAATAAACACCTAATGGATCAGATTATGTAAAAATGGAGATAGAACCTTATCATTCTAACGTCACGAGTTCTTCCACAACAGTCGAGAACAGAGAGATTGACAGCTGGGTGGTTTGATGAGCGGTGACGTCTATTATTCCAAAGAGGTGAAATATGTGACAGACACGCCGCAGCAGCCATTCCATTGTACATCCGCCTAGAGATCAGTCAACACCCCCAATTAACACCTGGGGGCTTGTCCTTTGTCCTTTTCCTGGTAGTTTACGTAACACAAAATGTGGACAAATATCCTGGAGGTTTACGTTTACTGTTAATACAAGCGTTTACGATAGTTTCAGTTTGTCTTACAGTTTGAGGATTCTGAGAAGAACATACATAGGCTACTAATGTTCCCACAATGCATTTAAGCACCCAACTAGCTGTACATCCCCCTTGGGCCGCCTACGCAGTTGATATTCTTGTTCAGTGGGTTAAAATTCATTATAAATATTTACCATTCTTATATGTTATCCTGTGGCAGAGCCTGGGGCTTATACTGTGGGGCTTTAAGCATGTGTTTCCCCTAAGGAGGATCATTTATATTCATCCTATGCTGATGTACCCTCTGGCAGATGCCTGAAGGTGAAGAAATAGGTGAAGAAATGTTTGATTTATGATTAGTAGTAAAGAATACACTAGAGAATACTGCTTTCCTGAATGCACATTTTAAGGGGGTCGGGCCTGCAGAGGCCGATGTGGAGCGCCGGAGCCTTTAATTTGTGCCATAATCATCGTGATAAAAATGTAAACATTCCGCAAGAATGTAATTACATTCCGGAAGAACATTGATTCGATGAAATTGCATACAACTGTCGAGAATGGTTTAATTAGTTTCAATGAATCTACTTTATTTTTTTGCTGTCTATCAAGCTCAGCCAAAAACTCCCCCCCAGTCTAGTCTGTGTTTTATCATTGCTTTGACCCTAGAGGGAATTGTGAAAGGAAGAGTCTTTCCTCTCTTTCCTCTTGAGCAGAAACACTAACAAAAGCAATGATGGGGTCCACACAGAGACAGCCAGTGTGACAAACCGCCACTCAGACAAATTATTTACTACAGGTTTTCGAAAAACTATCATTTGTCCCCTTCCCTGGTGTTCACAATAGTCAAATAACTAGTCATTAGACCAAAGCAGAGTTTACCAAATAACTATCTTTACAAACATCTCTAATGATGATTCACTGCCCTCGGTTAAACGGTTAAATTAAATCCAGCATGTAATCTGAAAGAGGAACTATGTAAACATTTATAACTACCTATTATCCACAGTACATGAGGTGAAACATCAACAGCCCAGTTCAGGTTAAACCAGTCTCAAGAGGCACTTGCAATCACAGACTACTAGATTGCTGTACACACCTTGAGACACACTATAAAACACTTAAATGTTGCATTTTAGCCAAACTGGGTGATAACCCTGACAATCAGGAAGGTAATCCGTTGACAAATTGGTCCTTACCTGTTGAAACTGTTGAGCACAGACAACAAACCAAGCATTTCACCGACACATAGTCCTCTACGGTATCGGTATGATATCGGTGAGCTGGATCGCACGCAAAACAAGAGGGTTGGATGATCCAAGTGTTTGTGCCTGGATGCCGAACAGTTATTTCAAACCCTCATTGTAATCTGTCATCACAAGGCCGAGGCTAAATCCTTTGCAAATCTTACCGCTTTATTGTGAAGCTGGTCATATACGAGTCTGGGAACTGACACTGAAATAGATGGGGCACAGCGGTGGTCATTGCCAGGCAATATGTAGTTGTCACAGTGTTTGCGCAGAGACACGCACGGGCCATGACAGCTGAGTACACCGAATGACACCAGACCCCCAGTATGTTGTGATCACTTGGCTGTCACGAGGAAGTAAGGTCGCAGGGGGGTGGGGGGGGATAAACACCGTTAATAAAATCCGGTAAGAATTAGAAAAAGGGAGGGTGGGCTATGTGATCCATGAGATTAAACAAACAGAGCAGGTAGGTTATGGCTGCGATCATTATGGTTGTTTGAATGTCTGGTGGTTGCATGCAAAACCTACTGAGATATACACAGTGTGGCTCTGGATATGATTAATAGTGAAGAGACTTCTTTGACGTGCATTGATTGGTTTGCGTGCCTGATAGGACAATAATTCCACTGTATGCAGTTTTTCTCCATCAAAGTAGCATAAATACTATATATATATATATATATATATATATATATATACACACAGTATATACAGTATATATAGCTAAGACACTAATAGTGACTGGAATAAGAGTAATAACAATAACTCCCTGATTCTGAGAAGTCTAAGAAGAAATCATACACTTCATAAGACAGACACACAAGCCTATAGGCCCATGCATACACAACCATGCATACTGCATCTAAGGCCGAATCAAGGCCAAAGAGGAAACAGGCTTGGGCCACTGCACTGGACTGCACTGCCTTGTAATCTGACCATAACAACCAGCACCCCACAGACAGAGGCTGTGTAGAACAGCGCTAGGGAAGAACCGCGGCTAGACGGCCGACAACGCCATCTCGGTTGCTTGCTTGCTTGCTAAGGGAGGGGTGGGGTGGGAGGGGCGGGCCCCGCCTGTGCCTCTAGTCACTAGCATTCCTTGATAGAGCCGCCAGGCCAGCTGGAAGGCAGCCCGGCCTCTCCCCGCGGTGGTGACTAACTCCAAAGAAATGTCCTCTACTCTCTCTCTACCCAGGCAAGCTTCTCCTTCGCTCACCGAGCGTGTCAGCACAGGGTCCACAAAACAAGATAGCCTTTCTTTCTTTTCGACGTCGCCTTGTGCAATCCTTTCCTTTCCTTGCCCAATGGAATCTTTGTACCTGTGTGCCGTGCCGTGCACACACAAAGAGGCCCCCAGTCTCTCTGCAAATACCAATGTAGCAAATGTGACTTGTCTTGTCTGTGATTAGGGCAGAGAGAGAGAGAGATTTGGACACTGATCAAAGGGTCTGAGATCAGATTGACGACTGGCTCAAGAGATATTCAAACAATAGTAGAGTGAATAGGTGATTAGGTGATAGTATACTGATAATTACAGATGAAATACGCCTATAACAGTGGTGAGTGGCATGATTTTTTTAATCACAAACAAATATGAAGACTAGGGTTGGACAGATATAAGATATAACATTTAATATCATGATACTTGGAGCATATTGCTGAATAGTGATATTGCTGAATAGCTTAAAAACTCCAGAAACAGAAATGTCCCCAGGCTATTGACTTAATTTAATTGTAATATGTTTTTAGGCTATTTCTGCTCTATTGGGATAGAGGCAGGCAGTAAAGATTGACAGGAAGGATGGGTGGGTGAGAGAGAGGAGGAGGAGGATGACATGCAGGATAGGTCGATGGATGGATGGATGGGAATCGAACCAGGGACCCTGCGATTACGTGGCATGCGCCTTTCGTGAGCTACGCCACCGCAGGCGTCCTAGCGAGGCTATTTACAACCCCGGCAACACATTCTCTCCTCTGCAGCATTTCTGCACATCTGTGGGTCACATGTCTCCCCGACCATCCTTCAGCAATGAAAGATAGTATTGTAATAATATCGTGAATATAAAAATGTTTGGATGCCTTCCAACCCTAATGAAGACTACAGCGGAGTCCAAAACTATCCGACTTGTCAGCCAAACAAGAAACCGTCGCGATGTTCCCTTCCCTCCCCTCCCTCCTCCATTGTGGTCTGAGGCAAAGGAGACTGAAACAGAGAGACCGAAAAGGGCACGAAATGGCAAGGGGACAAAACATCCCACAGTCAGTCAGTGGACCAATTTTTTTTGTTTGTTCCAAACGGTACTGATATAAAATGACGCATACCCGAAGAATGTGTGTGAAAATAACGGGCTCAGTCTGCTGCACACAAGTCCAAAGCGACCACAGTCCTGCTAAAGAGCATCACCACTGACGCCAGTAGGCCTGCTTGCTGCTGCTGATTAAACTATTGTGACTTCGGCAAAAACACAAGAACACAAGGCACACAAAACTGGAAATAAAAGGAGGAGGAGGAAGAAAACCGTCCGTTTTTGTTACGAGGACAGAACCAGAACCGTTTTGTGTATTGCGACACACTTGAACTCCTATGTCAGATTCAGTCAGTGTCTTCACTTTTGTAAAGTGCGGAGAGATGGTTCGAATGTGAACCGTGTGAACCGTCTCTGGTTTTTAACCTGGAATCTGACGATAGGGGAGACGAAGAAAATGCCTCGCAGCGGGGAACCATAATTATCGAACACCTCCAGTCTCCAGTATGAGTAATGAGGAAGGGTAGGTAGCCTTGAGGAAGGGAGTAGCTCTCTGCTAAGGGGTGCACAGATCAGCTG
The DNA here is from genome assembly GCF_963989245.1 of Nansenia antarctica. Classification (NCBI taxonomy): domain Eukaryota; kingdom Metazoa; phylum Chordata; class Actinopteri; order Argentiniformes; family Microstomatidae; genus Nansenia; species Nansenia antarctica. The sequence continues at coordinate 4,644,129 of NC_137688.1, read as the reverse complement.
AGACGACCATTTTTTACAACTGGCTAGTCTAGTTAAACTCCAGGGAGGGAGGGATGGAGGGAATGTGAGAGAGAGAGAGGAAGAGATACTTTACATATTTTACTGCACTTTGCATGTAGTTTGAAAGAAGTCTTGGATGACACCATAACATTTATCACTAACTCCAAAAAGGATTTATGACACACATAACGTGTGTGTGTGAGTGGGTGGGTGGGTATGAGTGAGTGAGTGACTGTGAATGTGTGTGTGTGGGTGGGTGGTTGGGTGCTTGGGTGCTTGGAAGTGAGTGCGTGTGTGTGGTCATAGGGTAAGACATTGATAGTGTGTATCATGGCATCTACTGTGCATTGTCCTCTCTTGTGCCTTTATAGAGTGTGTTATCTGTGTTTTTGATGCCATCTTCTGCCTTTATAGAGTGTGTTATCTGTGTTTTTAATGCCATCTTCTGCCTTTATAGAGTGTGTTATCTGTGTGTTTGATGCCATCTTGTGAACTATTGCATGTTGACTATCTGATGTAGACCTGCTGTGTGACAGCTCTGGCCACACCCCTCTTCAATCAGAGTTGATTGAAACACAGTTTTGTTAAAGGAAGTTTACGATGTGTCACCAAGTAATCATACTCCCTCAGCAAGGCCACACCGACACACACATCAGCACATTTTAACACTGTCCGTTGTATTAAACCATGCCAAAAATAAACAACGCCTTTTTTAAACGTATGACGTGTGCTTTGGGTCCTCCTCTGTCCATTTCTTGACACCTGTAACCTTTAAACTTTGAACTTTTTCCAACTTTGAAATACTATTAAAGTTTTTTAGTTTTTTTTTGTCAGGCCCCAGAACAGAACAGCTGTGGTTAAGAGAACAAATGGATCTTAACAAGCAGAAAACACAGAAGTGCTGACAAGGCAGTAAAGACATATGTGAGCCCAACATTGACTCAATACACAACACACACCCCTCGCTCCTGTGTGGTGTTTACCCGGCAGGAGTCAACAGTAGCAGCAGCAGCAGCAGGGGTGGTGGCGATGGCGGCGGTGGTGGTGGGAGGGGCTGAACCAGACAGTAACGGTTGCCAGCTAGCATCAACCTAAACAAAGCTAAATGTCTCTCTGACATTTACATTCCCCAAGCTACTGCTAGCCTGGACGTTTTAGCCCCCCATCATTCCAAACAACGCATACCACATGTCAGACATATAGCATAGCGTGTGTGTGTGTGTGTGTGTGTGTGTGTGGTGTGTATGTGTGTGTGGGGGGATCTGCAGGGTTGAGGTATGTGTGTGTGTGTGTGTGTGCATGTGTGTGCGTACGTGCGTGTGTGTGTGTGTGTGTATATGTGTGTGTGTGGGGGGGGGGGGAGCTGTCGGGTTGAGGTACCTATATCCAACGGGTTTATCGCTTTTGTAATATAAAAATCAACAAATCAATTTTTAAAAAAAACACTCCTGAGGTCGTACAGAGAAATAAAAGAAATGATGAATGGAATATCGTCGTCTTGTCTACACCGATACGCTGATACGTCTGTGGGGGGGGAACTGTTCCCTCAGACCACGACAGGATTCACAAACAATGTAAGTACGTATCCCCCTAGTAAGTATCCAGCAACACACACAGTTTTGGTAAGCGCTACTTCCAGCCAGGCAGGAGGGATGAGTAATGCTCTCTTGGTTGGAGAGTGGAAAAAGAGCACAAGATGGATGCGTGAGGGTGAGTCATGGGGCTTTCTTGGCTAAGGCTAGTGAAGTACTGTAACAAACCCTCTCTCTCTCTCTCTCTCTCTCTCAAGTCTGTGTGTTTCTCAATCGCGGTGATGATAACCTCACCAGAGGGCACGTCGTCGTAGACCAGACTAACCTCGGGGAAGGGTGTGGCCAGGGCCCTCTCTGAATCTCTGGAATCTCTAAGTCTATCGCCTTGGAAGTCTTTGGCAATAGCGACGCCTCGCTCGCTAGGATTGCTTCAGTTGTTATGTGCTAATAGGGCATGAGTAAAAGGAGAGAGGATGATTCTGGCACGCAGCGCCCACAGCGGTGCACACACACACACACACTCACACACTCACACACTCACGCACACACTCACACACTCACACACTCACTCACTCACACACTCACACACTCACACACACACTCACACACACACACACACACACTCACACTCTCACACACACACTCACACACTCACACACACACTCACACACTCACACTGGCGCTTCAACCCGTTTCCGTCCGCGGCTGACAGGTGGCAGGAATTGTCGGGAACTGTTTTTGTTTTTGCACACACACACACACACACACACACACATCCATGGTGGTACTGACTAAACGTTACAGAGGGAAACACATCGTCACCTTCTTAAAATAATGGCGTACTATGTCATATTTTCACGTTTTTTTTAAACGACAGAATAAACTGAACCAAATCTAGAATAATATGATATTTAGAGGCAAAAAACAATTTTTTTCCCCTCAAAAGTGACTTTATAAGTGCCATTATTTTTAAGAAGGTGACGATATAGGAGGTGTGGGATGTGTGTGCGAGGTGTCTCAATCATCACATATGCCACTTCCACCGACTATGTGTGAGAAACTAAAACAAACGACTTTGATAGGAATCAGCCCCCCCCTCCTCCTCCTCCTCCTCCCCCCTCCCCCTCCCCCTCCCTCCTGCGACTCCTAACAGCCGCCCCTCAACAACGCGCCCATGAGGAAACGACAGGGGAAGTGTGTTAGAGTCCGAGCTCTTTCCGTTTTCACACTGGCGCACAGAGACGAGGCCTCTATCAACACTGCGCAGGAGAGAGAGAGGGCCAGGGGCATGTTTAATGATGAACGCTTGACATAATGGATCCCCTTACATAAACAGATCAACCCCTCCAGAAGACAGAAATACAGTAAAAAAAACAACTAAAAACAGACGTGCGTGTGCTGCCTGCATCTACTTAATTCATAACCATAGCCAGTTGGGGATTTATGTGTGTGTAGTGTACTATCACTTGGGTCTGCCCTGTCCCTGTAGGCTAACAGACTTGACTGAAAGTTCTCTGACTGAAATTCTGGACTGGACCTGCTATCGAATATTTTTCCATTAGAGACAGTGTGTGTGTGTGTGTGTGTGTGTGTGTGTGTGTGTGTGTGTGTGTGTATGTGTGTGTGTGTGTGTGTGTGTGTTGTGTTTCCCCCCCCCCCCCCCTCCCCTTCCTAGGCAACACAACACGCCTGTCATATTGCTGACTTTGCTCTAGTCAACAACTGATATCAATTACAGTTAGCGAACGGGCGGCGTAATAGCCAGTTGTTGACGCCACATGGACCCTCATGAACACACACTCTCGCCAAGAACAATCCAGATTAAAAGGCGTAGCGAGGCCCCATATGGCCCCCGACTGCTCCTCCAAGAGCCCCTGTCTCACTCAATCACTCTGACAACAGCAATTCCAGAAATCCCAAGGCTTACGTATACAACTTTAAAGCACTAGCTCCCCACACCACCAACACCACCACCACATCGTCCAGGGGGATGACAGCCTCTAGCTAAAACTGCGGAGGAGCTTTGCTTTCCGACTCTGACTCCACAGAAGAGAGCTCAGAGCTCAGGGTGTGGCAGAAAGGGGGATGGGCGATGAAATTTGAATTTCCGCCCAGTTATACAAAGCGTAGGGAATCTTCTTACTAGCTTTATCTAGCCTACACCTCTTATCTAAAACAACATTTCACGTGAACAAACATGCACAAAAGAAAGGGGGGTGTGATGTGGCTGTTATTTCCTTTAGAATCGTTATCACTCCCAGAGTGATACGTATAGAGAGAGACACACATGGACCCAGTCCAGCACATGGAATATTGTCTTCTTCTTCCAAGAGGTTTTTTAAAAGGCAGATAAAACAGCTCTTTCTCTCAGTGCTGTGAGAGAGGCTTGCTTTTCCCCTCTATGCCTCAAACCTGGTTTCAATTAGTAAGTCTTTCCAAACCACTACATTCCATTACCCCCGCCCCCCCCCCCTCCTCCCCTCCCGCCCCCGCCCCCCGCTCCCCCCTCCCCAACCCAACCCACCCACCCACCCATCCCCCCTCCCCCTCTCCACACCCTGGCGAAGGTCCCAGGTTAAGAAAATTGAGGTAAAAAAAAAAACAGAGAAGGAGAAAGTTCCCAAACTCCACCCTTGGACACACATACAAACAGCCGTATACACACACAAAAAACACCAAACATCTAAACATATCAAAGTATAGACTAACTCGGAAAAGCAAAGTACAAGTCGCACAGCCCTGTTCTTTTACCCCCACTATATCATACTGGTAAACGACACTGGTTTTACATCAAGAAAGAGGAGTTCAAATGTTGTTCTCAAACCTAACTGTACATGATTGCAGCCTCTGTGCATAGAGAGAGGTTTTTTTCTCTCTCTCTCTTTTTTTTCTTTTCCCTGGGTGACTCCCTTAGCCTGGAAGGGAGGGAGGGTGAAGGGAGGTGAAGGAGTGGTATATCCACACCCAAGCTTGTAGCTGTAGGCTATCATAATAGATTTACAGGGGAATGCCCTCTCCTTTTTAAACAAATGACTCTCCACATGTCTAAAGCACTGACATTAGTGGACGGAGGGGTCTAATGGGCTGGGGAACTAATTGGGAAGTTTTTTTTTGGGGGGGGGGGGGAGTTTTTTTTCAGTTTGTTTTTGGTCGTTTTCTCTTCTGGAAGTTGTACTGCGCATACTGGGAGGGTGAGGTGGGTGAGAGGGAGATCGGTCTCCACGTTGCCACAAAACTTAAGGAAAGTATTATAGCCTACTATTGATGGGCTGCAAGTCTTTTTTACCTATAATTTGGACAGATAAGATGAATCGGAAAGTGTTCCCCCGCGGAGACGGGAGAGTTGATTATTTAATGTGTTTGCCTGACGTCGTGCCATATTCCCGGATTCCCCAGGCGAGTTATTTCGTGCGCATT
>NC_137688.1:4579180-4634180 GCF_963989245.1 Nansenia antarctica | reverse complement strand
TTATGTCCTTTAGATATTGTACATGTATGTGGACATAAATAAAGCATTTAAAATGTGTGTGTGTGTGTGTGTGTGGGCGTGTGTGTGTGTGTGTGTGTGTGTGTGTCTGTCTGTCTGTCTAACAAAAACAAGGTTTGAACACATTACACTAATCGTGTGTGTGTGTGTGTGTGTGTGTGTGTGTGTGTGTGTGTGTGTGTGTGTGACTGGCTGTGTGTGTGTGTGCGTGTGTTAAGATCAAACCCGGAATCAGTTAGCTTGAATCATGGTGGACTAGAATAGAGAAGCTACTGTATGGAGACCACTAAACACACTGAGAAAGTATTGGAAGTCTTAAACTTGTTTAAGTTGTTTTTAATCAAGTGAAATGGAAAGGTTATGGATGCCTGTAGTAAGACGTTGGATGACCCTTTATCAAACACATCATTACCCAAATGATAATAACCAACAGAAATTCCATCCTATATTTTCAATCCAACAATACAATCAGTGTCTTGTAGAGAAAAGCCAGCCTGGTTGTTTCTTGTGATCAGTTGATACAGTACAGTCGATCATGAGGTACAATCTTGACTGTCCCTCCTAAAGACCTCTTTATCCCCCCCTGACTGATGACTATAGATGATTCACTTAGGCTACTTTAGACACTTACTTTACTGTACTTGTGATTGCTTTGGATAAAGGCGTCTGGTAAAAGTCTAATATGTGAATGTAAATGTAGAATCTATCGGCTCTCTTTTCTATCTTCAACTTACCTTTTTTGTGTGTCTCACGTGTTCTTTTTGTCTCACAAAAAGGTTTATTTTTTCTGAGTGGGGCAGTCAGTCCCACTCATATTATTCATTTTATTGGACAGATACAGTGAAGACAGACAGGAAAGTAAGGAGAAGAAGGGAGAGAGGGCATGTCAGCAGGGCATGGGCCGGGTTCGAACCCATGCCGACATGGGCATATGTGTGCACTGTAGACCCCGGTGCTAGACCAACTCAGGCCACTGTACATTTTCGAACTACTCAAATACCAAGGCACAAACACAATTGCAAAGGTATTGTATACATATACAAAATAACTCACCGCCATTAGGCACAACAGAAAATGTTTAATTATTTCAGTGGCTGAGAAATGAGAGAGATCTTTACATTGGTTGCTGCTCCCAAAATGTGTACTGTAGCTTTACTAGGAATTATCTCAATGACAGAGTACATTTCGTACATTTTAGACCTTAATTTCTTTGTGTTTCTAAATGTTTACCCACTTTTGTGGTAGCTCGCAAATGTCAAATATTGACTTTTAACGCCATAGGATTAGAAAGTTAAATTGTTGTTGAGACCATGGGAATGCAGTGTGTGGAACATATGCCGTCATACTAATTGTTAAAAGTACTTCCAAGAAAGGCTCGCATTCTTGCATGCTGCATGTTTGTTCTTTATTGAACTCATTTTACTAGCTACACAATATTGTGGGTTTTGTCTTTAACCAATATTGTCTGTAAAACACCGCATAAAAATATGAAGATGTTTTCAAGGCATGGTAGATCAACTGTCCATTCCACAAAGGAACAAGTCTAGCATTCTCTAAAGTAATTAAGAGGAGCCAATCCAGAACATACATAAACCAAAATTACAAAGTAATATGGGTGATAGATCTGGGACTCGTCCCACACTACCCAGTACTTTGTTATTGGGGTTTGAGCTTTTAAGAAGTTAGTAGACTTACGTTATTATTATTTTATTTTGTTTTACAACGACTTTGATGAAGAAGTCATTAATTAAATAAACTTTCCCACAGTTTCTCTGACTGTTACTATGCATGCCTGTCATATAGTTGGTCAGCTTGTGCCAATATCTAATATGGGATCAACCGTTTGAATCAGAAGGCCTCAAAAACAACAACAACAACACCTAAAGTATCCATGGTTACAACAACAACAAGTATCCATGGTTACTCTGAGAAGAAGTGTGACACAGCCAAACCTCTATGACAGAGGCGTCAGATGGAGCCTGCAGCAGTAGAAGGGATCGCAACGCACTGAAATTAGTGGTTGGTTGCCATAGAGACGTCTGCTATCTTTCTGGGATTCCCCCCACACACACTCACATGATTCAGATAGGCAAACCCGTACACTTCTAGAAGAAAAGAATGTCGCGGAAAAAAAAGGAATGAGAGACAGCTTGAATTGTGGTTTCCACTGCGAGTTTGTGAGTCAGGAAACACGAGGGAGGGAGGGACAGAGAGAGAGAGAGAGAAAGAAAAAAAAAACTATTCTGGGATGGCTGTCATAGCAACATAATAAGCATGGGGGCAGGTTATGGCAGGGATGTTTCCATAGCAATGCCCTCTGTGTATATAAATATCAGATGCCAAAAAGCAGCTTGGGATGTTGCAACAAACACAGCTTTTTTTCATATCATAACTGCGTACATGAGGATGTGGTGCGTTGTTCTGGCCTGAGATTCGACTCGTTCGACGTGTGACACTGACGACTTTGACACGATTGTAACATCTTAACATCTTTGTATCGTCACCGAACAGACAGGCGACCTCGGGCGAATTGAGCAAACTCTCACTTACTTACTCAAGGATGCATAATTACTCGTAGTGCTCCACCTTGGATTTCAACACACCACCCCAGTGATCCCTCTCTCCTCACCCTCTCTCCTCACCTTTTTTTCCTGAATGAAAGACATAAAACAAAGCCAAGGCGTCAGGTTGAGCCACAACCTGCGTAATGTCACACTTTGTCATCAATGACTACCCTTCGGTTTCTCAATTTGTAATGCCTGAAGCCACTGTTCTGTTAAGAAATCTCTCAGCCCCGCTTAGATGATAACAACTTTCGCAATCGGCCTCTTCACAGGCCTCCCCTCTGTTGTGTTTTTACTCAGACAGATATCTTCCTGTGAGCAGCACATTCCTGCCATAGCTGTGGACTGTTCCAACAGTCCACCCCTTCAGTGGGTGGGATTGAAACCCTCTGGCAAGTCGATACACGACAAAGGTAATCAATCCTTAAAAAGGGGGACTTTAATCTATCTGTTGAGAGAACCGAGCCAGACTACTGTGTCGAAGGGGGTCGTTCGTGATTGGAGACGGGGTCTTGATATGGCTAGGCTGTTGTAACATTGTTATAAACAAACAAACGACCAAAACTCGACCAAAGGTCCTGTTTGAGTTGGTGTGTAACTGCCGTAATAATTACTGAAAAAAATGTATTCATAATTTGGTAACCGACATTTTGATGCTGCAATTAGGCCTACTAGAAAGAAATGGATAACATTACGCAACAACTTAACCTAACCCTAACCCTAACACGGTCAAACACGGTCAAACACGGTCAAACACGGTCAAACATGGTCAAACATGGTCAAACAGAACATGGTCAAACATGGTCATGGTCAAACATGGTCATGGTCAAACACGGTCAAACAGAACATGGTCAAACATGGTCATGGTCAAACATGGTCATGGTCAAACACGGTCAAACATGGTCAAACACGGTTAAACACGGTCAAACAGAACATGGTCAAACATGGTCAAACATGGTCAAACATGGTCATGGTCAAACACGGTCAAACACGGTCAAACATGGTCAAACACGGTCAAACAGAACATGGTCAAACACGGTTAAACACGGTCAAACAGAACATGGTCAAACAGAACACGGTCAAACATGATCAAACAGAACACGGTCAAACATGATCAAACAGAACACGGTCAAACATGATCAAACAGAACACGGTCAAACATGGTCAAACATGGTCAAACACGGTCAAACAGAACACGGTCAAGCGCGGTCATGACTGTTTCAAAGGGGATCATGTAACTGGCAGGTAATTGTGACGCAGCCTATTCCTCCGTCGCAACGTCGACGTTCTAACAGGAAAACAACGGACAGACAACTGAAGGGCAACCCCAGACTGGCCATGGACCCTTTCATCTACACTATAACAGCTCCCAGTGTTTCCTGAGAACCAGAGTGAACAAGAGACAGACAATAGTAAAACATTAAGTTTTACTACCGTCTTCTACCAATGAAAGGCTGTGTTGTTATTCGCCCCGATCCACAACCACCAGCAGCAGCTAGAGTCACTCTGCACAGATAATGAGCTCATCTCTCTCCTCTTCTCTCATTCGGTTGGATGCTAAACTGCATTTCATTGTATACTACTCTGCGATGACAATAAAGTTGAATCTAATGTAATCTAATGTAATATAATCTGATCTCCTTGGATAACTTGTATTGAGACATCCTTCTACATCTTTGCAGAATATAGGCCTAACACATAAAAAAATAGACACGAAACGTAATTCGTGAAGCTATATAAAATGTTCAATGTATAACTCTAAAACTCTTCTTTAGTTAATTAAATATACAATCGTACAACACTTTTACGCTTTCTTCTCATAATGACGATCGATAGTTGTGAGCGCTGCTGTGACGTGTGTGTGAGCATTGTGGGCCTTGTGTGTCTGCCGTGCAGAGTTAATAACATCACATCCCAAAATGCCCCACCTCCCAACTCTGGTAATCTGAGCCTAAGGAACTATGGGGTCTCATGTCCAAAAGTGCAGGGGCTGTCTGTTTTCCCTCTTCAGTCCCTCTCTTCTCCTGCCTCTCTGGTATGATATACAGCTTCTCCGTGTGTGTGTGTGTGTGTGTGTGTGTGTGTGTGTGTGTGTGAGGGGGGGGTGGTGTGGTGTGTGTGTGTGTGTGTGTGTGTGTGAGGGGGGGGTGGTGTGGTGTGTGTGTGTGTGTGTGCTCTCTCCTCATACAGTATGCTCACAGCCCAGGAGAGTAGCTAGACTCACAGAGGAAAACAAACTGAAACATTCCTATGGAATAATATCGTATATGAAATGAACAAAAATTCACGACCGAATACTTTTCTATGCTGCTGCTGCTGCTGCTGTGTGTTCCTGTTGAATGTTTATGTGGAGCGCTCCACACTGGCCTTCCTTCTTCAGCTATTTCCCCCTCAGCACAGTGACCTTTGACCTCCTCATTCCATTCCGATGCAGGATTGCCGTGCTGCATTTCAGCGCCGCGCAGACAGACACCCCTAAAGAGAGCTGTGTGTGAGACATTGGGAGAGACACACCCACTTCCAGGAAAAGATTGTCAGGGAAGAGTAATCTACTTTCCAAGGTTACATTCTTGTCTGTCACACGGACACTGATACATAACAACGTTGTTATTTACCTTTTACTTATACAACACTAACGGTGATAGTCAGACATTAAGAAACAGATATAAACAAATATCAGTTATATTGTATTTCTTTGCCAGTATCTTCTGTTGTTTTTCTTAACCGTTCAATTTGCTAAATAGTAGTAAATATCAATGTGTGTGTGTGTGTGCGCGTGTGTGTGTGTGTGTGTGTGTCCATGTGTTTGTGTGTATATGTGTGTATGTAAGTCTGTGTGTTTGTGAGTGTGTGTGTGTGTGTGTGTGTGTGTGTGAGCGTGTGTGTGTGTATGTATGTGTGCGTGCATGTGGGTGTGTGGGTGTGGTTGTGTGTATGTCCATGTGTGTGTGTGTGTGTGTGTGTGTGTGTGTGTGTATGTGTGTGTGTGTGTGTGTGTGTGTGTGCCCGCGCGCGTGTGTGTAATATTTATGCCGCAATCGTTAGGCAGGGGACCTAACATGGATTATTATGTTGCGGTCGGCATAGAAACGCCCCGTCATATTGATTAACATTTGCTGACATACGGTTTTGTATTGGCCATTAAAGTGTGTCCTCCCAGGCGGCACTCGTAAATGTGTCAGGATGAGTCAATCCAAATTGATGCACAATGTGGCTAAAACCACTGAGACTCCTCCATCCACCACGACACAACGCACCAGCGCGTCCCCAAATGTCTCATATCGAGATCCCCCCAAAAATAGAACAACCTCAGCATCACATTCATACTTATACACTTATACACTGACAACAATGTAACTAACAGTGGAGAGATTCTAACACGGTACCAACAACAACGTACTGCAGTGAAATAAAGTGTGTGAGCCGAGAGGAGAGGACAGACTTTAGAGGACAAGAAGAAGGAAAGGAGAGGTTTGGGGTGAGGCCTGTTTCTTCTCTGCGTGTTACTTCTCCCCAGCCTGAGCCTCCCCCCAGCCCCCCAGCCCCCCCAGCCCCCCAGCCCCCCAGCCCCCCCAGCCCCCCAGCCCCCCAGCCCCCCAGCCGGAGCCTCCTCCACCACCTCACCCTTTCCAGATGTGTGGGACACGCCAGATGCTCGGCACATGCATACCACGCTTAAGGTTTCACTTGGGATTGACAGGAGAGGAGGAGGAGAGTCAATGAACAATACAGAGTACTGGGTTTGTGGGGTGGGTTTTTTCTCTCGACCAGAAACATCGAACTGCATTTCAAACTCCCATAAAGCACCCGAACTAAAAAATGTCTACAGTGGAGTGTGGAGGAGTGGAAAAGAAGAGGAGGAGGGAAAAAAGTCATAGGGGAGTGCCAAGAAAGAAAGAAAGCAGAAGGGGAGGTTGGCAGGGACGGAGGAGAGCTGTTGCTGTTGGCATAATACTGTGTATTGTTCTTGTGGCTGGTTTGCTTTGACTTTTTTGTTTTAACTCTAACATTACTGAGCACTCCCCCCTCAGAGGCAAGAGACCCGGGGGTTGTTTTGGCTTCGGCGCAGCTCGGTACCGATGTGGTTGGAAACCAGAGCTCAAAGATGAAACCTTTAGAGAGGGTCTGCAGATGCACTACGCAGTGGGTCGTTACTCCTCTGCTTTGTCCTGTGAACTAACTTCCTCCCTTGCTTGTTCCTTCACACAAACAGGCGTTTCGAGGCAGTGATTATTGAGCAAGGGAGAGGCTCAATAAAAGCCAATCTTGGAAAGCTGAAAGGGGATACAGGGAGGGAACAGTGTAAAAGGATTGCTATCGTAGGACCATTGTAGTTCTGTAACTCTGATGTGGGTTAACTTCCTTACTGATGTTACATGCCTCGACCGTGATCCACAGGATGAGTGAGTCACTGGAGGACTGAGGGAAGCAGCAGTGTAATGTGGGAAGGTTTCCATGCGCTGATGTGCACGGGCCAGGCCAGCAGAACAGACTTAAAATGGGCGAGCGAGATTGGATTACTCATAAACGGCTGGATAGTCTCAGCCACAACGTGAGCCGTGAGTCTCGGCCCATAAAGCCAAACTGGATGTAGATTTGACGTCCCTCTCTGGGATACTTAACCCCAGTGTGTGCATCTATAATAAGGCAGGCCCTCATATGGGAATGTTATGTTTTCAGCCACAATCCTACAATCCTATAGTCCAATAAGAAATCTGCAAAAGTCTGCAATGTTTACTTATCAAGCTTTGTGTCGATGATACTATCATAATACAATGAACTGGTACGGTTCTACTGTTGACATTTGACTGGATTGAAGTGGATAGATATGCATACAAAGAAGACAAGTCAAACACTAGAATATACCCAATCAATCAAAACGAAAAAACGTTGTATTTGCACAGCACTCTTTGCTTAGCAATTACACCTTTCTCAAATCAAACTGGGTTCAACCCAACGCCGACACGCCGACACAGAAGGCAAATAGGCAGAGCAAACCTGAAGCTTGAAGTTACGCTTCACCTGATTTACGCCGAAGAGAGGATTGTCAGCCAGCCAATACGTGCTTAAAATAGTTTGATTGCAAGAACCTACTATGATGAAAAGGTGGACATCTATCTCCAACGCCATTGGGCTTATTGTCTTTTCATTGTATTGTTCCACCAGGTAAATCGCCTGAGAACTTGATCTCTAATGAGGTGGATGAAGGAGCTTCTTAAGGCAGAGATTAGATTGGCACGGAATTGGCACATGATGGAAACAGGAGGAATAGTGGGGATCAGGTTAAGGGTGGGTCAGCCTTCAAGGTGATCTCACACCATAGAGCCAGGGCGTCGATTCATTACTTGGCGGTTGACGAAAAAATGTAAACTGCCACTTGGGTGTCTGAAGGTGTGGATATCAACATGCAACCATGCATGAAGAATTGAGCCTTCTCTCTCTCTCACCGCTCGTTTGAAGCAAGCTAAGCTACACAACGAGTGGTCTAGAGTGCCCCGACCTGAGTGTTGACTGATAAACCAAGAGGCCAAAGTGGGTTGAAGAGTCTTGATGTACACCGTGGTGCTTACCCTGCAGAATTGTTTGTAGATTTTTTTTTACAAGACTCACATACAGGCCCGCCTACATTCACAACAGAATGTTATCAATCCGGGAAATAGCAACCCAGGAGAAAACGACCAAAGGAAAAACATAAACTGCTATTGTCTGCTGTAGTTGTGTAAACCATAACCAATCATAATGCATGGCTTTCTCTTCAAGGGTTTTTCCAAATGCTGAGGTCTCCTTGTTTCCATTCCAGCCCTGTTCAAACTCTTCCAATTCAAGGGCTTGGACACCCCCTGGAGGACTAACTCAGTATGACACCATCACCATTTTGACCCACCCATCTACCAAAAAAAAGTATTCCTCATTGAAATAGCAACGCTGCCATTTTGTTGAATCCATTTCCCAGACAGGACTGCCTCGTTCTTATGCTTAAATTTAGAACCAATACTGAGAAACAATCACAACAAACCCAATGGGTCAGTAGTTGTGGGACCACAAACTGAAAAGGACCAGACAACCAATCAGATGTACGTACCACAGGCAAGCTCATTCTTATGTAACAGCCTAGGAGACCAAAGGACTATAGTCACAAAATCATACGTTTGAGTCAAGAGAGAGAGAATGTGCAATCGGATTTATTGTTTTACATTACGGCTGTAAACCTTCTCAACCATTTATTTCATGGGAGGCAATTCGTGTCTTTCCTTTACCCGTGTCCACACGCCAAGATAGCACAACAGTTGCATTAACCGAGTACGCAGAGCATCATGCTAAAGTTGGGTAGGTGGGTTACAACTCAAGGCACACAAAACAAAAGAAGTCTGAAGTCAAGCATAATAACAACATCCTTTCAAACTTGCAATCAAACAAACAAACAAAATAATCCCAAAATAGCATTGTGGAAAACACTTTATTTCTCAACTCAAGACAACCACGTTCGTTTCGGCCATTGAGAAGCAATCCACGACCACTTGAATCTCCAAGAAGTTCAGTTTAAGTACAAGGTGTTGTAATGTCCTTAGGTTAAGGTGTTGATAAGACAGCAGACGTATGTTGGGGGGGTGGTCGGCGGCGGTGGCGGGGGTGGTGTTGTTCCCGTCCACCCTCACTTGAAGATCTTGCCCTGGTTGACGGCCTTGCCTACGTGCTTGAAGTCTCCCTCCCACGCAAAGTATTCCTTCACCATGGTCTTGGTCTCTTCGCTGTCCGCGTCTAGTTTGCGCCAGGCGTAAGACTCGTAATCGATCTGCCAATCGTCAGCCAGCTAGAGACAGGAAACAGGGCTGGGATCAGTACTGGGCAAAGCGACTAGCCAACTTCTACAGATCACCACTGAATAAAACTACTTAAAGGAGGAAATACAGGAGGTAGTAATCAGTAACCACTGGCTTCAACAGATCGATAAATATCGACCGTTTCAACTTTATTTTCCTCACTGTGTAAACGTTTATTACTCTTATTGTGACGAGGGAAGGTTATGTCTATGAAAACTCACAGGGAAGACGAGGTCCTGTCCTCTGAAGATCCAGATGCCAGAGATGCTACTGTCGTTATTCGTTCCGAAGAGGATGCAGCTAGCGAAAGCGTTCTTGCGCAGTTTGTCAAGACGCTGGAACATTCCTGGAGAAAAGGAAGAACAGGTCTTAGAACAACAGCTGCTGCAGACGGGTTCTGCTGTTGACAGTTGCTCACCGTAGAGGACAGAACCGACTTTGTTTAGTTGTGTGTTTAAGTCGCTGTCGCTAACATTTGAGAACGGAAGCAACGTGAGTCTCACGTTCCTGTCGTGAACTGACAGACTGACAAACACATAGCAGGTGCTTCTGAATGAATGGGACACCCAAGCGTATGGCCTCTAATGCAAATACTAACGTGACGAAATAGACCATCAGCCTAAATACTGTGATCAGGGGGGTATTCCATCGACGTCACTAAAGGAAAATCCAGGCTTATTCGGATCTCGCGAGACTTAACAAAATAAGGCTGGAATTATTTTAGAAATCTTGCGGGATTTATCAAAATAAGCCTGGATTGTCCTTTAGCGACGTTGATGGAATACCCCCCAGAAGTTGGAAAGTTAGTCATATGTTGAAGGTCTTTATTTATCCCCTGAGGGGAAATGACTATAAGATATTACTTATATCAAACAAAGGAGTTTCTGGTCATCAGAAGAGGAAAAAACACAGCTAATACCTTAACTCGTGCAATTGCCACTTCAAACCAATTCTCCTGACACCCTGACAGCATGGGTGTAAAGCCATCTTACAAACAGGGGTCTAGTGTGCCAATTCAGTTATTAAGTCGTGACGTGTTTCCGGGTCCAACGTTGGCTGAGGCGCTCTCTTCGAAATGCCTCAGTAATAATAATAATTCATTATATTTGTATAGCGCTTTTCCGAGGCTCAAAGACGCTGACAAATATGGGAAAAACAGGAAAATGCTCTGTCCCTTGTTGTATGAATAGATCCGAGTCTTAAAAAACGATTGAACTGTCATTCTACCGCTGTAGTACACTGGTAGGGGAAATTTCTGGTTTGGACCTGGAAATTGCTAAACGTCACGTTTGACGTCAGACTTAACAACCGAATAGCAGATACACAGGAGACAGGAGGAGAGGTCAGAGGTGGGCCTCACCTGTGATGAGGTTGCAGCTCATGAAGGTCATGGTGAGCTCGTCTGCGTACTTGTACTCCCCGTACCAGATGGAGTAGCCCTCCTTGTCAAAGTGTTCCCAGAAGTGGGGCACAGCCACGGTCAGGGTGTCCTCGTTGGAGTACTTCCTCTTGAACTCGTCCATAACAAACGCGCTGAGGAAGAGGAAGACGAAGAGGCAGGACAGTTATGAGCTGGCCATATACGTGCCTGTGAGAAATGGCTACATTCTATTTCGTACTTCTTTTTAACTCATTCAGTGCACAGGCTGTAGAAAGCAAGGCCATATTGTCAACTTGACAATGACAATATTTTAATGGCTGCTCATCCCTGGTTAATGTGATCACTCTGTAACCTTTGCACTACTGGTGCTTACATTACTACCTTGGAACTACTGTAAATTGATTGCACAGTGTCTCCTGACATAGCTTCCTTTATTCTTCTGCACATTATCAGGGCTTAAAGTGGGAAAAAATCCTGTGCCTGAAACTTTTTCTTGGGGAGGGGGGTCACAGTTTGAGATATTGGGAGAGCGGGTAAATGAATGTGCAACAATACTATGTGCAATATGACAACCCTTGTGTACATAAGGTTCAGATATAGGAAAAGTTAGGATATTTATAGCACAGCACAGTGTTTTATTGTATAGTATAGTAGTATAGTAGATAGTGTACATAGCCTTTATTTATGTAAACCAGCTCTTTTTCCTTTTTTATTTTACCCTTGGCCCTCGTGTTTTTAGTCTTTTTCCAAGCACCAGGGGAGCCCCCCCTCCTAAATTTCGTTGTATGGTACCTGTACTGTATTACAGTTTTTCTCAATTGCTAAATCACATTTCACAAAACTTTCCTCCATTTTCCCAAAACTCTAAACACAACACACTTTTCTAAAGCTACATAAGCAAAACCACACCTTCTCTCTTCAAAACTCAAACTCAAACCCTACCCCTAATCCTAACCCTAACCTTACTGTAACCCTAGCACCTAACCCTAACCCTAGTTTTCCCACATGTATGATAGTCATGCATAAAAATAAATCTGCGCTCCCTGTCTAACATTACATATTTTACATTACAGTAAGGCTGATTTTGCATGATAGTCATGCATTTTTAGATATCTATTTCCCCCCTTTAAATGGCATATGATGTCCGAAATTTTACTAAAGTTCAGCCGTGAAGTTGTTGCACTGTTGTCCTATCGAGTTTTACGTAAATAAAGGTTTGAAAATGTTTACCGTATTCCCACATGTACCGTAACATGTACAATACTGTACTGTATCACAACTCAATGCAAACACTACAGAGGATCCATTACACACAACAATACTCACTGAAAACAATGTTCAGGGTGTGATGTTTTTTTATTTATTTATGGAACTATACCACACACACACACACACACACACACACACACACACCACAATCATTTGCAACAAGTGTCTTCAATTTTGAGTCGTTATGTTTAATGAATGAAACCAGGTGTGTTCATTGTGTAAAAATGTTGCTGACTGTGGCAAGCATTTTGCATCACATGAGCTTTAATTTGAGAATTTGACATTTTGAGCAGAGTTTTTTGCAACTTGTGTTTTAGCAAGACAAAATGTGTTTAGATTTATGAGAAAAGGAGGATTGTGTTTTGTGAATTGTGTCTTCATGTGAAATGTGTTTATGGTTTTGGCAAATGGGAGCTAGTTTTATTAAATGTGTTTAGAGAACTGGTCATTTGGTTTAGAGAATTGGCTTTTGTGTTTTAGCAATTGGGAAAAACTGTAATGACAATAAAGACCATTCATTCATTCATTCATAATACTGTTTTATACTTAATAAAATAAAATAAAAATTAGATGTCTTTAAAAGGCCAAACTGATTGCATCACTTATTAAGCCACTATCACTATAACAATACAGAATAAAATATATACATGTCTTTAAAAGAACAAACTGATTACTTATTAAGCCACTATCACTTATGAATGAATGAATGAATGAATGAATGGTCTTTATTGTCATTGCTACAGTACAGGTACCAAACAACGACATTTAGGAGGGGTATTCTCCTTCTTGGCACCACGTCCCATAAGGCTTCCCGTCACTACTCAGGGTTTTTCCTGGCTCAAAATGAGGCGGAGGTGGTACCAGTGGTGTTTGACATCGGGGGGGGGGGGGACAGCAGGGCTGTCTGGGGGTCCTTAAACGAGCATCAAACACTTAATTTCTTGCATTCTGGTGAATTGATATGCACCAATTTGTGCCCTTTCGCCATCAATTTATGGTGGAAATGTCATTATATATGTAAAGGAAAAAACAATATTCAGGCACCAGATGGCCATTCAAAATCTAATGTAATATAATGCAATATAAGGCTCTCAGGCATTCTGTACTTTCAAATATGTATTCTCCTTGAGCAGTCAACATCAACTATCAGCTGTTTCGCTAGCAAACACAAAAGCTAAGTTATTTGTGAAACAGCGCCCCCGCCACCACGTCGGCGCAATGCCGCAATTGCAGTTTTTTTTCTTTTTTCGCGCCGGAAATCCGGCACTGTGCCGGAGTACTTTAAGCCCTGCATTATATACTGTACATAAACTACCTCACTGTACATAGCTCATAACTGTATATACCTCTAAACCAATGTACTAATACTACCACTGCACATACTGTATATTGCATAGTTACCCAACACTACCATTCTTGTTCTATTTATATCATGCCCTTATATCACTATTCACACTTTTGGTTGGATGCTATTCCTTGTATAGTACTTGTACTCTGCGATCACAATAAAGTTGAATCCAATCTAATTTGAGTGTCGAGTGACTGTTGCTAGGTAAATACCACATAAAACACCTGGCACCCGAGGTGGTGAGTGTTTCGGAATTATTTGGCAGTTGGTCAGTTAAACTCCAGAGTGTGTTCGTTCACTACCACTCAGATTTAAAAGGCATTAGATGGGTGAAAGTAGCAACACAAACCAACTTCACACCTGAGACTGAGCAGGTGCCCTCTTCCATAGAACCTGCACTAGCTAACACACGGTGCAACGACACGCAAGCGCAGCAAAAAGAGTCACGCATGTCTGCATGAGTCCCCCTGTTTGTCCTCTAGTCGTCTGCGTCGCCTCCAAATCACGTTGAGAACTTTAGATTAGCTGATCTAGCTAGGACGGAGCGATGGGAGAACGATGAGGTCACAATTGGATGTTACATTCCAAGAGCCAGAGTTGTTTTTCTGTTCCTTGGCGCTCCGCCATGGGCAAGGTATTCAGCGAGGTGCCCCCCCCCCTCATCCCAAACAGGCTTCCACCCCTTTGTGGCCACTTCCTGCTAAGGATTTCCCTCCGGCTTTCCGGAACTAGGAAAACCTGATCTGAACTAGTTTAGTTCCCCCCCCCCACGTCACCAACACAACCTCAAAGCTCCTACACTTGTCAGGACACGCATAGGGGCCAGCGTGGGTTTTGTGTTGGGGAGACTGATTGATTGATGGGTTGGTTGATTGGTTGATGATTCAGTTCTTTCTTTCTTAGTCAGATGTATTGATTGTAAGTCTCTTAGGAATAAGGCGTCTGCTAAATGCCAAACGTGTAAAAGAAGGGAAGAGAATGGTGCAACCTCATTAGGTGTTGACAAAAAAAAGAATGTTACGGTACATGTGGGAATACAGTACATGTGTGAAAACTAGGGTCAGGGTTAGGTGCTACGGTTAGGGTTAAGGGTAGGGTTAAACATGCCAGCATGTACCAAGTCGACATAGCACCTAACCCCAACCCTAACTTTCCCACATGTACCGTAACATACATATATATAATATTATATAATATGCCATTTACCTGACACTTTCATCCAAAGCGACTTGCATTCCCAGCAGGAATCGAACCCACAACCTAAGCGTTGTTCTAACGCAACACTCTACCAACTGAGCCACAGAGGACCACACAACAACAACAACAACAGCACGGCGTACCTCTTGGCCAGGTGAGCGAAGGGGTCCTTGGCTTTGGGCTCCTGGGCCATGGCGAGTTCACACTCGTCCATCTCCTCCTCCTCCGCCGGGGCGGCAGGCTTCTTCTCCTCCTTCTTCTTCTCTTTCTTCTCCTCCTTGGGCTTGGCTGCCTTCTCTTTCTTGGGGGCGGCGTCTTTCTTGGTGGGCTGCATGTCAGAGAACCTCTTGGCTGGAGGGGGAACGAACGATGATGTCATCATCACAACAACCAGAACCAGGAGATCCACATGTTTTTCATTGCGTCACGGTCAAGCCCGGAGCTCAGACACAGAAGGTTTTACTCAAGTTATCAAACGCTCACCCCGTTACAACAACACTCAGGTTCTCGCACTCCAAAAATCACGTTTCAGATCCAGAATCCATACAATCAATGATCATGTAACTTTAATGACTAAATAGACAACAACTGCGAGAATTCACAAACGAGGAATCCAATTTCCTGAACTTATTGTGTTGCCACAGCGATTACTAGCATGTTTTTCTTTCTGTTGTGTCTGACTTTGTCTGTAAATTCTGTAAAGCGTCCTTGGGTTTGTGAAAGGCGCTATATAAAAGCAAGATATTATTATTATTATGACTAAATGTTTAGACTCACAGTCGAACTGAGCCATCTTGTCACAGAGCTTGACCTCTCCCAGCACGGCCCTGAACTGTGGCTGGTTGACGCAGGTGGCGAACCAACGCGTCACGTTGGGGAAGGGCTGGCGGAAGGAAGGCTCCAGGACCTACAGGAGGAGAGACGGGGGGGGGGAGGGGGCTGTTAAAACCCAACCTTCTTAAAATAATGATTTACTCTCACTTTTGAAAAAAAAATATGTTTTGGCCTAAATATCATATATTCTAGATTAGTTTACAAAAAAAGATTTTTTTTTCCACACATTTTGGTTCAGTTGATTTGGTTTCTCAACTTGAAAAATTACATAAAATATAAAATATATATAAAATACTGACGCAAGACATTATTTTAAGAAGGTGACAATATGTGAAGCCTAAACAACGAGGCTTCAGCTAGAGGCCTGTCAACCTAAACCAAAAGGAATGTGATGTCATGGTGATGTCATGTGACTGTCATAAGAGAACACAGCAGGAACACCTCACCTGTTTGTAGAGCCACAGCATGGAGCACGCCACGCTGATGTCGGCCAGGCTGACCCTCTCGCCCACCAGGAAGGTGCGGCTGTTCAGGTGATGGTCCAGGACGCCCAGCACCCTCTTCACCTCCTCCTTGGCCTGCTCTGTGGCCTGGACACCAGACAGACACAGGGGACAACACGTGAGACACGGTGGACATGAAGTGGAACACATGAGCACATTGTCGGGGCGGCTGTGTCTCAGGAGGTAGAGCCAGCGTCTAATGATCGCAAGCTCAGCAGATCGGCGGTTCGAACCTCGACTGGCCACATGTCACATGAGGTGTCCTTGGGCAAGACACTGAACCTCAAATTGCTCCCAGTGAGCGGGGCCGGCGCCTTGCATGGCAGCTTGCTGCCATTGGTGTGTGAATGGGTGAATGAGAGGCCATTGTAAAGCACTCTGGAATAAGGCGCTATACAAGTCAGTCCATTTATTGTGCAGGGCTGGGGCTACATCTCCGTCTGCGTGACAAGTCCATTCTACATTCTCCAGCTATTCTTAATGCGACGAGCGACTTGAATAGTTTCACCAAACATAAATAACACCCCCCCCCCCCCCCCCCCGCCTCTAATCTAACACCCATTTAGAGCTCGTCATCCGATCTCCCTTCAAATTACCCAGTTTCACTGTAGGAAATAAGTGGCCTTCCCTTCCACCTGCTGAGTGTTTAATTCCGTCACGCGCTTGACATCACAATCAGCCCCGACATCACAATCAGCGTGCGTTACACACACACACACACACACACACACACACACACAGAGAGGCATAGAGACACACACACACACACACACACACACACACACACACAGAGACAGAGACACAGACAGACACACACACACACACACAGAGAGACAGACACACACACACACAGAGAGAGAGACACACACACACATATACACACACACACACACACACAGAGAGAGAGACACACACACACACACACACACACACACACACACAGAGAGAGAGAGAGAGAGACACACACACACCTGTTTGTTGAACTGCATGATCCCCAGGGTGGGGAAGACCCAGGCGCTGGCAGGGGGGATGATCTCAGAGTCGGCGAAGCTGACCCACTGCAGCACCTGGGCGCTGGCCTGGGGGCCGTGGCCACGCAGGGCTTCATTGCTCACTGGGGAGGGAGGGAGAACACACACGGTTATGCCCTGTGAGTGTGTGGCGGTGTGTGTGAGGGTGAGGGTGTGAGAGAGTGTGTGTGAGGGTGTGTGTGTGTGTGAGTGTGAGTGTGTGTGTGTGAGGGCGAGTGTGTGAGTGATAGTGCGTGAGTGAGCCTCTGTGTGCGTGTATATGTACCTCAGTGTGCGTGTGTGTCTGTGTGTGCTCAAAGGCGTCATCAGCAGCACACAGACTAGCTGAGGCTTGTTTCTATGACGTCTGGGTCGTCGGGGCTGTGTCAGAGCGCCTCCGGCTTGGAGCCATAAATCATCATCAAGTCATAAGTGAAAACAGCAAATCGGCTGATCTCCGCGGTATGTCTGGATGTGTTCCTGCTCAGATCAGTCTGAGAGGGTGTTTGTTGTCAACAAAGCTGGTACAGAGATATCTGTGCTCTGCTGAAACCACCAACGTCAATCTCAGTAAAAATATGTGTCACGTTCTAATGCTTCGGTCCTCATATGTGACGAATACATTTCCGCGTCGCTGAAAATCAATGACACACCACGCCAGTCAACTAACACAGCTTGTTGTGTGAGCCTGCTAAGTGCTAACACAGTAAAGTAGTGTTAGAGTTAACTACGTAGCAGTGGGGATAACTCATCCAATCCATTACGTTGCAGTATTTTCAGCTTGACTAGCGAGTTTGTGTTGTGTGATTCTCAACACACGTTGAAACATAGTTCCGTGTTTCAAAAGTAAAAGTCTGAACATTTTGATCGGTTGCCGATATGAAGATGAAAGACTAGAACGTGTCACATAAGACAATCCTGAGGGAAGTCACGTTACTAAACTCTTACTTCAAAGTTAACCCTCGAGGGGCAGGCAGGGCAGCTAAATCACAGTTCCTCTTATGAAAGATGGCAGCTGTAAAGATTCCATACCACTGAACTAGTCTAACCAGAATGTGCAATTCAGAAGGATAAAAGAAATGACTTACAGTAGTGAGCAATGGCATTACTCTCAAACAGACAGAATCCATCATCGCCCTGGAACGCTGGAACCTGTGTGGGGGGGGGGGGGGGTCGGACAACAGAGGGACAAAAAAGAAAGAAAAGCAATTAAGACTATTACTATTAAGCTATTACTACCTTGAATGAATTTATTTGACACGTAGAGAGCCTAAAAAGCATCCACGTATAAAAAGAGAAAGAGGAAAACTGACACCACGTGACTGCGAACCAAAACCTCTGTGTATTGCGATAAGAGAATAATCAGCATCCCAAACTGACCTTGCCCAAGGGGAAGTTGTTCAGGAAAGATGGGGTGCGGTTGGTCTGCCCGAAGGTGAACGACGGGGGGTTGCTGGCCACCTTGAGGGCCGTGCCGCTGTACTGGGCCGCAATCTGAGCCTTGAAGGCCCGCCAGTTCTCTGGGTACGTGTAGAGTGTCTGTCAGGGAGAGAGAGGAGAGGAGAGAACGAACAAACAAACAATCAAGGTTAAAAAGGAGGAAGCGTCCAGCGTCCATAATAAATGGTCATTCAACACCACAGCTCATGTCAAGGCCTGTTGGTCCCATCACAGCAAACATCCTCCCCATCACGTCAACGATGGCGCACACCTTGCATGACTTCAACACTTACTGTCTGAGTCAATACAATGGTTTAGCATGTCAGCAACCCATCAACAGCTACACACAGGGCAATAAAGCTATACGTATGGTTATGACAATGGCTTGAATCCCAAATTAAGCAGTCCCACAAAAGCTTCATTAGACTGTGTCATCATCCTGAGATCCCTGACGTACCTAGGTAACTAGACTGCTATGGGTGAAAACTTCACAGGTACTCAATAAATAAACTCAATAAAGCTATATGTATGGTTATGACAGTGGCTTGAATCCCAAATTAAGCAGTCCCACAATTGACATTACACTGTGTGTCATCATCCTGGCCCCCTGACGTACCTAGGTAACTAGAGACTTCACAGGTACTCAGGGCAAACGTAATGCCACGTCTAAGTTAAAACTGGGGACACACACACAGCCATGGGATATGGTGATGATGAAGTGTGTGTGTGTGTGTGTGTGTGTGTCTAAGCAGCATGGCACCATAATCACTAAAAAGCTGCGCACTGTAAATTCAGGTTGCTTGGATGAGACAGCTCAACTAAACGCAGGAGGACCCTAAATATTACATACATTACGGGTTTTAGTTAGGCTAAAACAACTAAACAGATAAAGCACCGTCTCTATATGGCATTGTATGATTAATACCGTCAGTACGTGGCACAAGACGCAGAACTAAAGAGGCGTCAACTCGCCCAGCCTTGAACGCTACGTAGACAAAAGTGATTGAGGGGGTTTAAATATCCCAAACAATCCACAAATAAAGCTTCATACGGGGTCTCTGGACATCGAGGACACGGTACGTGTACACAGGGGTTGACTAGATGGAAGGATGTGGACGATATTGGACAGATGGTGGGTGAGAATGGAAGTAATAATTGAACGGCTGAGCGCCTCTCCATCTTACTCACCCCGGCCGCCATCTTTAGGACGAGAGAAAGGAAGACCGAGGGCGCGTCGCGATGACGTATTTACTACCGGGAGGGGAGGGGTGCGACCGTCGCACAAATAAAACGTTTTTCTTTTTGACAATTACGTGGAACAATAATAATATATATGATTATATGTTATTTCATATATAATAACTCACAATGATATATATATTTATATAATTAGACATGTATTAATATACATCATTTAGATTTATTTATATATAAATATAAATGGCCCAATAAATGGGGTATGTTTGTATCTAAGGTAAGCATGATTTTAAATCAGGAGTCATTCCTCGTGCCATTGATTGTGATGTGAAACAGCTGTCGTTCCCTCCAACACACACACATACATACACTGACTTGCGAACCGTAACAGAGAACGCCAAAGAAAAGACAAAGAAACATTTATTTAACTTTTTCATTTGCACAAGTAAGACAGCAAATGAGAAGTCATTCAGATATAAACAAAAAATTAATATTGACAAATTCAGGGATGCGGTTTAGTTGATCCACATATGATGTGTTATCAAGATTGGAATCGTCAATTAACCCTATAATGCTTGGTAAGGTTTCCCATTCAAGGCAGTAAGCAACATTCCTTAACACCAAAAAAAAAATCTTCTGTATTCAACACTATGAGAACAAAATGTTTTACTTCCCTTGCATTATGCAAATGTATTTGCATTGCGTTGACGATTTCTACAAACACAAATCTAAAGGACTCCGTGCTATGCGATGATAGCACATTATCAACATAGAAAATAGAAAAATATTTGTATTGACAGTTTCCCTGGGACATTAACAAGACATATCGTAAAGAACATGTAACATCTGGGATGTCCGCGGGCGTGTCGGTGCACTCCTTCAGTAACTCAGCTGACCAGACCTAAGGAGAAAGAAAAGAGAACAAAATGAGAATTCAAGAAAAATATAAATGAATTTGTTGCCATTTTAAAGTTTGAAACAATGGAACAAGTAACACACATTTAATTGTAACTAGCAATCAGTTATTAGCCCACATTGGGTCATAATGCACACATCTGTTGGGCATGAAGTGGAGATGGACAAACAAATAACAGTGATCAACGGGGCCCAGTTGTTCAAAACTTTTCATCTGGATCAGAATGATTCAGACAAATAATAATAATAATAATGCATTTTATTTGTATTGCACTTTTCATTCAAAAGAATCTCAGAGTGCTACAGAGAGAAAAAACAACAACAACAACAACAACCGTAAAAACATAATAAGTTAAAAACAAAACAACCTAAAAACATAATAAGTTAAAAACAAAACAACCTAAAAACATAATAAGTTAAAAACATAATAAGTTAAAAACGAAACAAGTTAAAAACATAATAAGTTAAAAACGAAACAATCTAAAAACATAATAAGTTAAAAACATAGTAAAAAAACAAACAAAATAGATCAAAAGAATGAACACAGGTTAAGCAGTTGAAAAAAAAAAGATTCTTTTTTTGGTATCCAGGATCAGATCGAGCTGGCTGATTTCCCCCCTATATACGACTGAAAATCAGCCAGATAGATCTGATCCTGGATAGCAAAACAGAATCATCATCATTCTGATTCAGGTTAAAAGTTTTGCCAACAACTGAGCCCAGAAGACAAATATCCTACTTACCCAAATAATCATCCATGAGAGATCCGATCGCGAACTGTAAAAAGAGGAATGTACACATTAGAAACAGGTTACCAAACATCCGAATCAATGTTTGACAGGATGGGTTGACACAACATAGGGAAATGTTTGACCCGTTTCTCAAGTTCATTGTTCACAACTTTGGCACTTGTTCACACAATCAATGGCACTTGGAGAATGCGTCGGATGCCCTTCAGCACTTTATTCACATCTGGGTTTACTGTACGAGGGGGGGGTAATGAACCGTAATGAACCGTGTTCAACCCTGTTGACAGCGACACGTCACGTCACGTGAAATGATGATGATCATCATCATCATCATTCATAAATCAGATACAATGGCCGCGTTCGTAAAATTAGCTTTGAGAGCGCCGGAAGCGTCCACGTGACTGCCTCTTATCCAATCAAATCACTTGGTTCCGTTATGGCGTCGAACCCAGTGTGCGCTCCGGCTAATTTACGAACGCAGCTGACGTTTATTTGTCATTTTGTGACGTTAGAATTATGAGGTTATATCTCCATTTTTGTCAAAATTTAGTTTTTTACATACGTAATCTGATCCATTAGGTGTTTATTAATACCTGTGTGGTGTTATTTTTTTTAATGTTGACATTTTTGAGTTAGTAATTCATAAAATACAAAGGTTCCATCTCACAAAACATAATGGAATGTACAAACTTTGACGCTCAATATCTCTGAACTACCCTAAACGGAGATAGAACCTTATAATTCTAAACGGAGACAGAACCTTATAATTCTAAGCTCACGAGGCAGCATGCAATTTATGAAAGAACTCGTGATGAGAGAAAATCCAGCACAGGTGTGGCGCTTGTCTTTTGTGTACACAAACGCAACATCGGCTCCGATGCACATCTCATCTAGTCAGACGTTGCATCTGCCTTGTTCTCGTATGGGAGGTAATAACCGGTTATAAAACACTGAAAACTAGGTGTAATTGCAGTATACAGAGTAGATTGTCCTACAAAGACACTTAGACTTGATTTAGTAATCTATAAATTAATAAGACCCCTATACTTTCTTTTATTTATTTATTGTTTCTTTTTTATTATTACTACTCAATCTTTTCAGTTTGTAAAGCGTCTTTGAGTGTCTAGAGAAGCGCTATACAAGTCTAATGTATTATTATTATTATTATTATTATTATTATTATTATAATTATTATAACAGTACACTTTGAAGCTGCTAAACCTTCTCAGTCCTCCGACTGCATTTACTTCTCAAGCACTCCTGGGTCTTGATCAGAGGGAGGCTGGTGGAGGTAGAAATTGGAGGACGAGCTCATTGTCACGCATGGGTGAACGGAATGAGGAATGGTATTCATGCTATCATAAATGGAATGAGGAATGGGTATTCATCATCATTCATCATAAATGGAATGAGGAATGGTATTCATGCTATCATAAATGGAATGAGGAATGGTATTTATGGTAACATGAATGGAATGAGCAATGTTATGAAAACACATTTCCTCATTCCATTCCATGCATTACAACGTGCCCGCCCTCGGATTTCTACCTCCGCCAGCCTCCCCTGTTCTTGATAAGGCACTTACAATGTCATTCTTATCCACTCGCGTTCCCACAATCTTCAACCGGATCTCATCGTCCTGCTGGATAACGATGTCCTGAGGGAGGGAGACAGAAGGCTGTGTAAGAGGACGTGTGCGCAGCCACCGACTATCAATTATTTACTACACATAAAAACTATTGGTGGCCTTGGGAATAGTGAGTGGGACTGGTGATCAGAAGGTCATGAGTTCAAAGCCCACCTGGGAACACCACCACTAGTGTGCCCTTGAGTAAGACCTGGGAACACCACCACTAGTGTGCCCTTGAGTAAGGCACTCAGCCCTAAATTACTCCAGGGAGACTGTTCCTGTAATCTCTAACTGAAGGTCGCTTTGGATAAAAGCATCTGCTAAATGGTAAAAATGTAAATGTCACTTTTTAACGGTCAGAATTGACTTGACTACTACACCCACACCACCACTTGTTATTTAGGAGCAAGGCTTGTGGTTCTAAACCTTACCTCATCAACTGTCTTATAACAGGGGGGGTTAGAGTTGGGGTCAAACTCCATCTCAGAGGGGATCGACTGTCAAAGGAGAAACACATTTGTTTTAAACAGCGAGATGATGACATCATTATCATACAATCCTAATGCATAATCCTGTTTAGATGTATGTTTTAACGTTGTATTAAGACACTGATATTAGGACATTAAAGAATTTATCAATGCAACTAAAATAAGAGGCGTTTCCATTTGGACTTACGTGGCGAGAGATGAAACACGACATGGGGCCGATTTCAGTGAACAAGCCAACCTGAAAGACACAATACTGAAATGACTTCCTTCCACACACACACAACGAACACTGTCGGGAAATGACTTCACCATTCAAGAACATTGATATATATGCCATGAATGGTGGACTGACGATTCACATGCTTAGCATTCAAATGTATTGATTGTAAGTCGCTTTGGAATAAGGCGTCTGCTAAATGCCAAAAATGTAAATGTAAATGTAAATATATTGTTATATAAACAGCATGCATTTATTATTTACTCTGAACATGATTTCAGGGGGGTATTCCATCGACGTCGCTAAAGGAAAACCCAGGCTTATTCTGATAGATAGACACACACACACTCACACTCACACTCACACTCACACACACATACACACACACACACACACACACACACACACATCTATTCTGATAGATTTATCAAAAATAAGCCTGGATTTTCCGTTAGCGACGTTGATGGAATACCCCCCAGACAGTATATATATTTTTTTTTTCTTCCTTACTTTGTTGACCTGTGTGACCACCGCATCCACCACCTCCCCTTTGAAGGGACGGAACACGATGGCCTTGTACTTGACCGGGTAGAGGACGAACCCTCTACCTGGCTGGATCACACCTGCCCCGATGTTGTCGATGGTCGTCACGGCGATAACAAAACCATATCTGAAAGAGAGAGAGAGAGGCAGCAAACCAATGTGTGTTTAGTGCTAGTATTGAGTATTGGTCCCAACAAACAACAGTGGCGCTGTGTAGGTGTAGGCTAAGTATCCGGGGAGGTATTCCATCAACGCCCCTAAAGGAAAACCCAGGCTTATTTTGATCTTGATTAAGTCTCGCGAGAGTTATCCAAAACATGTGCTTTAAGATTTTTCCTTTAGCGACGTTGATGGAAAACAACCCAGGCAGGATGACTTCTTCTTCTCTACTCACTTCCCCGTGCAGGTCCCCTCCACCTCGGTGAACAGCTTCTGCTTCACGGTGTTCAGCAGGTTGGGACCGAAGTAGCGCGGGTGGAGCAGGATCTCATGTTCCAGAGAGATCTGAGCATGGAGGAAAGACATATACATACATATACAGATGTATATATTATATCTCACAGCAGGATCTCGTGTTCCAGAGAGATCTGGGCATGGAGGAAACACTCGGTAGTTGATCATTCTGTCTGGAAGGTGTAGTATAGTATACAGGTGCAACTCAACAAATTGGAATATCGTGCAAAAGTTCATTTATTTCAGTAATTCAACTTAAAGGGTTAAACTTAGCTATTATATAGACTCATTACATGCAAAGCGAGATATTTAAAGCCTTTATTTGTTATAAATTTGATGATTATGGCTTACAGCTTATGAAAACCCCAAATTAAATATCTCAGAAATGTTTAAAATTACATAAAATCAATAAGAAAAGGATTTTAAATACAGAAATGTCAGCCCTCTGAAAAGTATAATCATGCATATGTACAATGCAATGAGTCTATATCATATTGAAGTTTAACCCTGAAGTTGAATTACTGAAATGAATGGGCTTTTGCACGATATTCAAATGTTTTGAGTTGCACCTGTATACATATGTATATTATTATATCCCACAAAGAAGAAATCACCTTCTAGCTAAAAGCTAAACAATAACAGCAGCACGAGTTAGTCCTGATCATGGCTGTTTAATTAATGTAAGTAGGAGCGTCTGACAACTCACGTGATAAAACATGATCTCCCGCTATCAGGTGATTTATTGTCGCGTGTTTCTTCTCTGGATCGATCAGATCAGATAGTTAGATCAGCAGAAATCAATAAATCATCGTTTTCCTGGTAAATGTTCTAATAATCTTTCAAGTCCAGCGGCTCTCAAGCACACCACGGTTCAAAGGTTTTACTTCCGGAGTACTTACCCAAACGCCCGGAAGTACTTGCTGTAGGATTTCAGATTAAAAGCACGACACACGTTTTCTATCCCTCTGCTTATGGCCAGGGTTACCTGACTAATACCTTATTTTACCTATAATGCTAAATATTATTTATACAGCTTTAGTTTATGATCTAAGACAAAAAAAACTCCAGGGACTCAAAATAACCAAAACATTTTATTTACAAAATAAGAATTAATTCAAAAACAAAAGCACAGAATGCACCAGGCATGAAACTTAACTACGTTGAAAAAAAAATGACTACCCTTATAGATAACAAATGCCTCATTTGAACCGTGCATTTGCCTATTCTCAAAATGTGTGAAATGCTTAGAGCCTATCGAAACACTCACAACCAAGCAAGCGCAAGTCCAAAATATATACAACATACGCCACATATCGCCAAATATACAGTAAAAAACAGCAATGTAACTGGACAAAGGGTGCTGAAATACAAATGAAATGACACATTTTAAAGCTCAAGCCTCAAGGATGATACAGTCTGCGGATGCTTTTATGTCGTTTTTTTACCACAGTGGTTAACATCGACATTAGAAAGAGTTTGGGCGTATTCTGACGCCCAGTCCCTCTGGAACACCTCCTGTAGTTGACTCTGCAGCGTCCTCTGACCCGCACAAGTCTCAACGCCGGTCTGGTTGACCACTAACCCGACACCGGCCGTGTTGGTGAAGTAGTTCTCGGACCAGTTGGAAGTCCCTGAGGAGAATAATCCTCAATCCAATTACTCAATTGGCAATACAGAGTCACAGCATTTTCGATAGATGTTTCAATTTGGTTGGATGCTAAACTGCATTTCGTTGTATAGTACGTACTTGTACTCTGTGATGACAATAAAGTTGAATCTAATCAAATCTGCCTAGCAAACATATGACTAATTGTAACATTGTCAGTTTGAGTCTCAAAACGTCAAATAAAACAGGTCAAAAGCACAGTAACGGTGATATATATATATATACGGTACCTATGTAGGCGACTCTGTCCGTCACCATGTACTTGGCATGGTTCACCCGCGCGAAAGGAATCTTCCTCTGCAACGGGTTGGAAGGCACCTCGAACACTTTCTGTACGACACATCAAAGAAAAAGTACAATCAAAGCACCGCTAAGCAACTAACTGACAGCAGAGAACAGAAGGTGGAGAGAATGAAGGGAAGGAAACCTATAACCAGGAAACCTATAGGAAACCTATGTTATGCCCTTAAGCTAAATGCTTGTCCTGTCTACTTTTTTGTGCCTAGGTCTACCTATATTTTACAATTTTAAATGTACTTTTTTCCTCCAGGGAGCCGTATACAACATCATGGCATAGGGACTGCGGATGGAAAACTAGCTTTCGGGCTAACTCTGGCGTATTTACAATTTATTTTTGTTTTATTAATATGCACTGTCCCTTGAATAAATAAATGAATCTGAATCTGAAACCTATAACCTATCACAAACCTTCTGAAACATCAAAGCACCTTTCAAGGTCTTTCAAGACTCAATTCCCTCAAATTCAAGGACCCAACACGGCATAGTTTGAGACAGATTTAGTTGAGAATTTATATAATAGGAACTATCCGCTCACAGACAACAATTAAAAAGAGAGGCTTGAATGTGTGAACACTAGATGGTCTTTTGCCTTCTCTACCACAGCACAGCAAAACAATATATTGTGAAATATGTGTTAAGTTAAGCAAATTCACAAACTTTCAAGGATTTCAAGGACCCGTGGGAGCCCTGCCTTACGTACCACGTTGATGTTGCAGGCCAGGGGGGCCCCGTTGAGCGCCGTCAGGGACTGGAGGAAGACAAACATGGCGCGGGGGGAGTGTTGCCAGCAGCTCACCAGCAGGCTCACCTCCACCCCCCTGGTGCACGCCGCTGCCCGGAGGGCCGAGTCGATCGCAGGCCAGAACCTGATAAACACAAACGCATAACGGTAAACGTTACGTACTTGTATAGCGCCTTATTCCATCTTTTTTTACAACGGCCTCCTCTCATTCACCCATTCACACACCCAATGGCGGCCAAGCTACCATGCAAGGCGCCGGCCCGCTCATTGGAAGCAATTTGGGGTTCAGTGTCTTGGTCCCAAGGACACCTCGACACATGGCCAGCCGGGGATCGAACCGGCGACCTTGCGACCGTTAGACACCGGTTCTACCTACTGAGCCACAACCGCCCCATACACACATACACATACTCCTATTAGACTTAACTTTGCTCAAAACAACAAACACACAGCATGCATACAAGTAAATGTCCTGATCAACAACAACAACAACAAAAAGATTTGGGCCACATGAATACACTGAGGGCTGATGATGACATTTGTACATGTTTGGCATTTAGCAGACACCTTTATGCAAAGCGACTTACAACAAATACATTTGACTAAGTAATAAGTGAATCATCTGACTCCACCAGTCATAGCAGGTAAAAGTAATACACACTCAGGCCTGGGGCCATTGGCAGTCGTCGTGCTAGTTTTTTTTAATGATGACACTGGAGAAACTGTACAGGGGGGGGGTAGAGGGGAAGTAGATGTCTCAGGAGGGACAGTTAAGGTGTAACACTACACTTGCGCCCTTGCTGGTGGAATGAGCGGAATGAGCTGTCCATGAGCTTCCCACGGCTGTCAGAACTGCAGTCACTCCCAATCCTCCGTCGGAGAATGAAAACCCATCTCTTCAGGTTACAACTGCTCCTCCTGAGACATCTACTACCCCCCAGCACTGTGTCTCCTGAGACATCTACTACCCCTCTGCACTGTGTCTCCTGAGACATCTACTACCCCTCTGCACTGTGTCTCCTGAGACATCTACTACCCCCCAGCACTGTGTCTCCTGAGACATCTACTACCCCCCAGCACTGTGTCTCCTGAGACATCTACTACCCCCCAGCACTGCTCCTCCTGAGACATCTACTACCCCCCAGCACTGTGTCTCCTGAGACATCTACTACCCCCCAGCACTGCTCCTCCTGAGACATCTACTACCCCCCAGCACTGTGTCTCCTGAGACATCTACTACCCCCCAGCACTGTGTCTCCTGAGACATCTACTACCCCCCAGCACTGTGTCTCCTGAGACATCTACTACCCCCCAGCACTGTGTCTCCTGAGACATCTACTACCCCCCAGCACTGTGTCTCCTGAGACATCTACTACCCCCCAGCACTGTGTCTCCTGAGACATCTACTACCCCCCCAGCACTGTGTCTCCTGAGACATCTACTACCCCCCAGCACTGCGTCTCCTGAGACATCTACTACCCCCCCAGCACTGTGTCTCCTGAGTCATCTACTACCCCCCAGCACTGCGTCTCCTGAGACATCTACTACCCCCCAGCACTGTGTCTCCTGAGACATCTACTACCCCCCCCCCAGCACTGTGTCTCCTGAGACATCTACTACCCCCTAGCACTGTGTCTCCTGAGACATCTACCACCCCCCAACACTGTGTCTCCTGAGACATCTACTACCCCCCCCCCCCCCCAGCACTGTGTCTCCTGAGACATCTACTACCCCCCAGCACTGTGTCTCCTGAGACATCTACTACCCCCCAGCACTGTGTCTCCTGAGACATCTACTACCCCCCAGCACTGTGTCTCCTGAGACATCTACTACCCCCCAGCACTGTGTCTCCTGACACATCTACTACCCCCCAGCACTGTGTCTCCTGAGACATCTCGCTTTGGAATAAGGCGTCTGCTAAATGCCAAAAATGTAAACGTAAAATGGGTGATGATGTGTTCACCTGAGTGGCTCAGTGAACTGGGACAAGGGGAGATAGTCCATGACCGAGATGTGGACGTATTTCTGGGCGTCTGAGATCACGGAGAGGATGGCGGCGAGGTCGTCGGAGCGTCCGGATGCAGAGATCTGGGGAGGAGCGCTCTGGGGGAAAAAAAATGGCCGACTTTTTACTGTCAGAGGCCTTATGCAGAATATAAGAATATAAGCGGAAGGGATTAGTTAGAGGTCAGAGGTTAGAGGTCGTTCGACTCACAGACAGATAGACGAGAGCGGGGACCCCGTTGAGTTTCAGAGTCAGCGGGTGTTCCGAGCTCGAGAGGGCCGAATAGCGGGCGGGCCAGAACAGCGGCAGGGAACCGTTCTTCTGCGCGCCGACGTACCAGTACACCCCGAATATGCGTGACGCGTCCTGGGCCAGGCAGCTGCAGTCCTCCACGGACACGCCCACCTCCTTCACCTGGGGGGCAGAGAGGAAGGTGTTAGATGATGATAATACACCATATATATATTTTACGGTACATGTGGGAAAACTAGGGTTAGGGTTAGGTGCTACGTCGACTTGGTACATGCTGGCATGTCTAACCCTAACCCTACCCCTAACCCTAACCGTAGCACCCTAGCACCTAACCCTAACCCTAGTTTTCCCACCTGTACCGTATTCCCACATGTACCATAACATATACACGATCAGACAAAATATTATTTGTATTCAACCTTTATTTTAAAGAGTCCCATTGAGACAAAATCCTATGCTACAAAGTTACAAAAGTCGGCAAATGATCTAGATCAGTGGTTCTCAAACCTCTCCTCGGGGACCCCCAGCCACTCCACATATTTGATCTGTTCCACCACCAGCACACCTGATTCAACTAATCAAGTACAAAGATTTCATCATTAAGAAGATTAGATACCTGGGTGAGGGATCGCCAGTCCATGTTGGCGCTGCCCAGGTAAAGATGCTTCTGGTCCACCACCCACAGCTTGGTGTGGACGATGCCTCCTGTGACAGACTTGAGATCCACCTCACGCACCTCCGCACCTGAGAGAGACAGAGAGGGAGAGAGAGAGGAGGTCAAAGGTTAAAAACACACAGGATTGAGTTCACTAAGGTGCATGCCACATAATCGCAGGGTCCCCGGTTCGATTCCAGCCATCGAACTATCCTGCATGACATCTATCCTCTCTCTCATCCACCCTTCCTGTCAACCTCTACTGTCTCTATCCCAATAAAGCAGAAATGGCCTAAAAACATATTTATATATTTTAAAAAAACATGCCATGGCACATTATCTAATAATAGTGTTTGAGAGATTACATTATCCCATTTAGCGAGTATCAGCATGATAGTTCCTGGAATACCCACTGTACATGTACCTGTTTTGGCTAGATGGATCAATGCCAGTTCCTGGGAGACTTAAAGCACATGTACTGTACCTGTTTTGGCTAGCTCCTCTGTGTCTTCAGTAGCAGACTGAGGGCCGTTCACAGCAATCTGAAGTTTCACTCCTTTTGACTCAAGTTGCATGAGCTCCTTGAACACTTCCTTTCCCTGCAAAACACACGTGCACACATGATTCAAGTAACACCTAAACATAAACAAACTGTATATCTTTTATGGGGTGATTGATGACAAGAGAAAGCACAAATAGATAGATAAATGCCAATGTCTTGCCAATTGTACTCTTTGTATCCGTACATTGATCCGTAATAAAAGCAATTCTGATTCTGATAAAGATCTCTCTCTTTTATGAATGAATGAATGATCTTTATTGTCATTGTAACAGGTACAACGACATTCAAATGCAAACCCTAGGTGCTAACAAACAAACACAGTCCTAAGATAATAAAAAAACAAGAATGAGACATAAATAGGGGGGGATATAAATAAAAATAGGGGGATAAGTGATCGGTAGGCATATGAGAATGTATCTATTATGTGAACTTCTATACGTATATACCGGTACACTATATGGCCTATTCACAGGGGTGTATATACACAGGGGGGAGTTAGCATGTAACTGTATACTTTTATAAACATATCATGCACGTAACTGTGTACTTTTATAAACATATCATGCATGTAACTGTATACTTTTATAAACATATCATGCACGTAACTGTGTACTTTTATAAACATATCATGCATGTAACTGTGTACTTTTATAAACATATCATGCATGTACTTTTTGTATACGTTTACCTGCAAAGCACTAGGATCTGAGTCTCTGAGAGAGAAGTAGAAGGCTGCGATGTCGACAGAGCTGTTCGCCTGGTTCAGTAGATTAATCCAAGCCTCAGCGATGCTTGGCAGGGGCGTGGAGTCGGTTGGATAAAGCCCCTGGGGGATGCTCTCAACCAGATTCACACTGATTTGGATGCAGAGACAAACAACAGTTAGAATCAAATCTCGACTCCGCCCCCCCCCCCCCTCCCCCAAAAACCCTGTGAGTGAAACAAGAGTGTTGCAAATCTGTAAAGGCTTTCATGATACTC
Source organism: Nansenia antarctica (assembly GCF_963989245.1). Taxonomy (NCBI): domain Eukaryota; kingdom Metazoa; phylum Chordata; class Actinopteri; order Argentiniformes; family Microstomatidae; genus Nansenia; species Nansenia antarctica. The sequence goes on along the minus strand of NC_137688.1, from coordinate 4,602,440 downwards.
TTTGGATGAAACAAACTTTCTTCAGGGTTCCGACAAGTCAAATTTAAGCCCTTTTTAGACCTCTTTGAATATAATTTTAGACCTATTCGCAACACCATATGATAGCTATTTGTCATCCTCAAGGTGATGAAATTAGGGATTGCACTGCCATACAGACAAAAAAGTCTGACGAATAATTAATATAAAATAAATATTGGTTCCAGCTTGATTCATTTACGTGTAAATAGATGTGGTCGGACTGATTTCCTTGCAGGACAAGCTTGTCTCATTTTTAAGACCTATCACCTCGTTTCTTTAGACCTAATAACTGAAATATAAGACCTTTTTAGGCCTTGTGTGTCGGATTGCTGGATTTTAAACTTTATGGCTGTTTTAGACCAGCGTGGGAACCCTGTTTCTTACCGACAGTCTGAGCTGCAAGGCTCTTGTGGCAGCAGACCCTCCAGCCAGTGCAGCTCCAGCTGGGCCACCAGGGTGGACACGGAGGAGGGGACCCCGTAGTGCCAGACGTGCTGACCCAACCCCCCGCAGAGAAGCAGGGAGGAGGGGAGGAGGAAGAAGAGGAGGAAGCTCCAGCCACACGTCTACAAAGGGAGAATCGATAACATTAGAATGATCAAATTAATAATAATTATTATTATTATAAGCATTTTGTATAATGCTTTTCTCAGTACTCAAAGACACTACATGCCATGGAGAGAACAAGAACGGATAGAGACATAAAAAGTAAAACAGAAGCAGTAAAAGATAACAGGCAATAATCAGCCTCATATAGTTCTTGCTCCTGTTTAATATGAAAGTCCCATTATTTTATTCTATTGCTCTGATCAGATTGTATTTGTTCTATTTGTTGTTGTTGATCTGGTGTTGTTTTATTGTGTAATTCTGCATTGTTTGTTTTAAGTGTTGTTTTAATCTTCTGTCTTGGCCAGGCTTCCCTCGGAAAAGAGATCATTGTGTCTCAATGGGACCGACCTGGTTAAATAAAGGCTAAATAAAAAAATAATAATAATAAAGATTAAAAGCGAGTTTAAAAAGATTGTTGGGGATTGTTTGAAATAGCACAGGACAAATAGGGAATATGATATCCAAGGATATATCTACATGTTTGTCTTCCATCAATAGGCATCACAATAGTTTAGCCTTACTAAGTTTGATCTATAAATATCTATAAAGCACCGTTCCTAAACGACATAACTGACATTGATGACTGGTATTATAAATATTCCAGATCTAACTCTGTCTTTTGTCTAGCTGTTTAGCAACATACTTTATTATATTACATGTTTCTCTTCGTCTTGTGAGTTTAGTTGTACTGCTGTACAATGTTTTTTTTTTAATCGAATTGTACCTGATTATTCCACATGTCGGTATTGCTCACAATCGGTATGTCGATTGTCAGTTATAGTCTCGTACCCTATGTTTTTACTAAAGACACTTAGCTTGACTGAGTGTCTTTCTATCTTTTGTAGATTGTATATTTATTATGTCTGTATGTCTGTATTTTGTATGTTCAGGACCCCAGGAACACTAGAGGTACATCCGTGTGCTTCTAATGGGGATCCTTAAATAAAATAAAATCTAAATCTAAATCCTAAACACCACCTGACCTTGTTGGACTGGCTGGTACTGGTGGTCCTCCGGGGTACTGGCGGGGCGCTGGCGGTACCGGCATCTGTAGTACCTTCTGGAATCGCTGAGCATTTTCCAGACACATTTTCCTTGATGGGAATAGATTTTTCTTCATCTTCATCCTCCTCCTCCTCCTCATCATCATCATTCCTGTCAGTGACCTCAGATTCAGGGAGGCTTTCCATGCCCAGCTTCTCAACTGGACGTTGTTCCTCGTCACACGGAGAGTCTGAGTCATCCTCTTCTAATACGAATTCCACATCCTTGGACTCGGTCTCACGGGGAGGTTCCTCGTAGCGTTTCTTCTCGACATTCTCCGCCCGATCCGGATTATTCTGGTCTCCGTCGTCATGGTCACCCTCGGCCATCTCGAAGGATTCTTTCTCAGAGGCGCCGACGACGCAACTATCCGTCTCATCCTCAGCGTGGTCTTCTTCTTCTTTTTCATCGATTTCTTCATCGATAACTTCTTCTTCTTCTTCTTCTACTTCTTCCGTCTTCTTTGGAGCTTTCTGTGTTATCTGGGTGAAGGATTCCCCGTCCCTGGTCGTGTACAGACTTTGGTTGAGAGTGGTGGTGAAGTCTAGGGTTATAGGCCAGGGTCTAAGTAGTTCAAAGCCAGGGTCCCCTGTCTCCGCCCTGATGGCTGGCCGCTGGCTTACTATCACGGGATGGGACTGTTGCGTGGCCCCGTCTGTCGGTAACGGGGACTGGTGGTTCTTCTGTTGGTTGGGTACTAGGGTCACATCCGGGGCGGTGGTGTTTTGCTCGGGGGTGCTCGAACGAGAGGAGGTTTCACTGTTGCCTTTGGCTGGACGAACCGAGGGCAGTTGGAGAGACGTTTCCCTAATGCCTGGTAGTTTGGATCTTGAAGCGTCTCCGACGCTGCTCGCTTTCTCAGCCGTCTGACTCTGGTTGGAGGCCTCTTTCTTAGAGAGAGACGGACCGGCCAGCTCTGAGCTATGGCTACCGGTCGGTCGTTTCTTGGCCAGCGAGCTGTGGAAAGTAGGAATCCGAGAGGCGGGTTTCCCACTTTTCCGGACGTCATCCCTCTCGTCGTCCGACTTTCTGCCAGCGTCATCCTCGAGGTTGATTCTACTCAACACTACAGCACACTTCTTTAGAACCTGTAGAAAAGATATCCATTTTACCAGGTGAAAAAGAGACATGTCACAGATCAATCAATCAATCAATCAATCAATCAATCAATCATAACTCCTATATTTGTATAGCACTTTTATACAAAATAACTATTGTCTCAAAGTGATTTACAACAACAACAATACAAACAATATGAATAAATGTGAGTATGTTATGGCTACAATGTTAACAGTAAAGTAATAATAAAGGAGTTAATGATACTGTATATTGCACATGTCTCCTGACATGGCTTCTTTTATACTTCTGCACATTAGCAGAAATGTACATAAACTACCTCACTGTACATAGCTCATAACTGTATATAGATCATAACTGTACATAGCTCATAACTGTACATAGCTCATAACTGTATAGCTAATAACTGTACATAGCTCATAACTGTACATAGCTCATAACTGTACATAGTTCATAACTGTATATAGCTCATAACTGTATATACCTCTAAACTAAACTGATGTTTACAACACTACCTCTTCACATACTGTATATTACATAGTTACCTATCACTACCATTCTGGTTCTATTTATATCATAGCCCTTATATCACTATGTGCACTTCTTCTTGTTGGATACTAAACTGCATTTCGTAGTATAGTACTTACTTGTACTCTGCGATGACAATAAAGTTGAATCTAACCTAATCTGACCTAATCTAATAATATAAAGGAGACAATGATGCAATTCAGGGCGAGGTCCAAACCCTTACTGGTGTCTCGGTACTGACTTCTTCTGCCACATCAGAGAGATGCTCTTCTTCCTCCTCCTCCTCTTCCTCGTCCATCAGGGCTCGGTTCTCCAAAGCCTCTCCTATTGACATCTCAGAGACTGAGTCCTAGACAGATCCCACAACACACAAAAGACTTCATGTTCATTTCGGTTGTGGTCAATAGCAAATAACGGTGGCTATACGGCAGCTATGTGGATGTGATCTAGCTCTCTCTTTCTGTTCACTTTTACGATACTAATACAAAATAACTATTGTCTCAAAGTGCTTTACAACAACAACAATACAAACGATATGAATAAATGGTTGTATTGTTTGCAGGGTATATACAGGAATCTTGAGGTTAATTTGAAAGTGACAGTTGGATCTAAGTGGTGACAGTTGGATCTAAGTGGTGACAGTTGGATCTAAGTGACAGTTGGATCTAAGTGACAGTTGACACTAGAACAGCCGTGTCTATGTTACCTAATATGAATAAACGGAATAAAATAAAAAATGTAATAATAATATTAATAATTCAATAAAAGCAGATAACCGGTAGCTCTACGGTAGCTGTGTGGATGTGGTCTAGACTCTGTGCTTTTTGTTGTTGGTGAACTACCGTAATAAGCCTAAAAAAGTTCAACTGTTCAAAAAGTGCAACTTCTCTGCTTTCAGAAACTGTTTAAATGTTTTAGATTGGGCATATAGTTCATGAATTACGGTAGTAATGATCTACCTCTTTCTGTTCACTTTTACGGTACTAAAACAGCAGAGAAACACATGCAAACTTTGACATTGTTGAGTTAAGTCATTCATAAAACACAAAGGTTGACTTACAAGAGTTGACTTTTATAAATGGACACAAAGTGACACTGACATGATTAGTTTAGCAGCTCGGAGGCTAAACTACAAGTTTGCTCTGGAGTCATTCTTCGGTTGTTTTAGTATAAAAGTATGACGTTGACTTACCGTTGGTTTGGTACAAAGTTAGGTGGATATTAATAAGAGATAGATGGTAATAATAATAAACGTGTGCTACCTGGCTACACAGCTAGCACGCTAGGCGTGATGTGTTCTCTCTTCCTCTCTCTCTCTCTTTCTCTCTCTCTCTCTCTCTCTCTCTCTCTCCTCCCTCCCTCTCTTCCTCTCTCTCTCTCTCCTCCCTCTCTCCTCCCTCTCCCTCCCTCTCTCTCCCCCCTCCCTCCCTCTCTCTCTCTCTCCCCCCTCCCTCCCCCTCTCTCTCTCCCCTCCCCCTCTCTCTCTCCCTCCAACTCCCTCTCTCTCCTCCCCCCCTCTCTCTCTCCCTCTCTCTCTCTCCCCCCTCCCTCTCTCTCTTTCTCTCTCTCTCTCTCCCTCCTCTCTCTCTCTCTCTCTCTCTCTCTCTCTCTCTCTGCCAGCTAACCAGCTACGTGGCTATAATATGAAATGTCAGATGAGGAAGAGAGGAAGGCGGAAAAGCTGATCTCCAGTCAGTGGATGTATGGATGTATGGATGGATGGATGGATGGATGGATGGATGGTACCTACCTCCTCCACTAAATAGGTGGTATTATCTGAGACTTTCTCTCTGATGCGGGTGGATCTCCTGGGTGTGAGACCATGCTGTCTGTCTCTCTCTCTCCCTCTCCCTCTCTCCCAGCTAACCGGCTACGTAGCTATAATATGAAATGTCAGATGAGGAAGAGAGGAAGGCGGAAAAGCTGATCTCCAGTCAGTGGATGTATGGATGTGTGGATGTAAGGATGTATGGATGTATGGATGTATGGATGTATGGATGTATGGATGTGTGGATGTCTGGATGTATGGATGTATGGATGTCTGGATGTATGGATGTATGGATGTATGGATGGATGGATGTATGGATGGATGGATGTATGGATGCATGGATGTATGGATGTATGGATGTATGGATGTCTGGATGTATGGATGTATGTATGGATGTGTGTATGGATGTATGGATGTAAGGATGGTACCTACCTCCTCTAAATACGAGGTATTATCATTGCCTTTCTCTCTGAGGCGGGTGGATCTTCTGGGTGTGAGAGCCGCATGCTGTCTGTCAGAGCTTCTTAGTGCCATGATCACTGATCACACAGATGTCTTCAATCGTCGTTTCAACAAGTAAAACCGATCTAACTACACGTAATTAAGGCAATTACATAAGCAAACCGATGTTTACTGAGCGGATAACTTTGTTAATAAACGGCGAATCGAATGGTTTATATAAATAAATCAGTTTAAGTTCCGTTTCTTACCAACCAAAGACTGTTGGAAGTCAAAAGTAAACAATAACTTGAAGTAACCGCGATTTCCTGTCTTGATTACAATTGGTGGTTTGGAGAAGAAAAAAAGCCCCGCCAGCGCCCCCTACCGGTCTATACAGTGGATGATCCATGGGCTGCGTTCGTAGCTACGCTTTGGAAATCTTGATCAGCACTCATGGAATGCCTCTTGTCCAATCAAATGTCTTGGTCTCTTTGTGACGTTGAATCCAGTGTGCGCTCCGGCGCCCTCAGAGCGAGTTTACGAACGCACACGATGACACATTGGTGGTTTGGCACAACAAGCATGGCTTTCACACAGAAACGTCTCAGCGCCACCTATGGGCTTAAAATGGATGATCATGGCTCATCATATCAAACGATTAACTATTATTAATCATAATCATAATCACAATCATAATCATAATAATAATACATTTTATTTATGGGCGCCTTTCAAGGCTCTCAAGCACACCTTAGTACAAGACATAGTTAAAACCACATATCAAAACATTCAAAACTATTGAATGAGAATGCAATACGATATACCAGAAAACCCTTGTCCCATAAATAAATAATGAATCCGATGGCCAGCAACACCTACAGCCTAATGTAATCCACCTTGATTGATTGATTGAGTCAACACTATTGATGGAACAAAAATACGTAAAGAAAAACAAAAACAGCCTTTTTTTTCAGAACTGCTTTTCTTTCAGATTTTGTAATTCCGTCATTTTGTCATTCCTTGGACAATTAAGCAAAGAGGCACGGATCCCTGGGGTCAGGAGAAGGCCTGTTCCTCCCCCTCCATAGTCCTCCCAGCCTCCACAGCATTCCCCCTACACCCCCAATATCCTGTTACACCCCTCCCTCCTGTACCCCACCTAACACAACCCCCCTCCCAAACCCTAACATAACCCTCCCACAACCCCTACACAACCCTCCTACAACCAAAGCACAACCCCCCTCCCAAACCCTAACATAACCCTCCTACAACCCCTTCACAACCCTCCTACAACCAAAGCACAACCCCCCTCCCAAACCCTAACACAACTCTCCTACAACCCCTACACTTCCTCCAACAAAAACACAACCCCTCTCCCAAACTGTAACACAACGCTCTTACAACCTCAACACAACCCTCATACAACCCCTACACAACCGTCCTACAACCCAAACACAACCCCAATACAACCCTCTTACACCTCTACCTCCCACCCTCCCTCCTACAACTCCTGGATAGACCTCAGACATTGTGCCATATTCTCCTCTCTCTGTATCCTGTGTAACACTTTGTAACTATTCAATGAGAATACAATACGACACGAATGACACTATAGACATACACAAATGCGTAGATACTTAATAAGTAATTTCTGCCTGTTTGTGTTCTGATACATATGGTTATGTCAAACATAATTCTGGGCTGAGAACTGTGCAGTGGGCTTCCTACACAAGATGCATGTGTGTGTATCCAAGCCACCAGAGACCTGATAGCTCGTGCCACTTTTCAAGCATCTTGTTGTTCAGTATTTCTCCACCAGAGGCCGATAGAGAGCAGCAAAAGAAGTTCAGTCTCATCACATTGTTTCCCTCTTATAAATGCCAAACTGTTGACTAGCATGTCAGCCTTGTCTAAGTTAATCATTTGATTAAATGATTAACTGATTTTGTGTGTGCTATTGGGCCAAGTCAATTTGTGAATAAACCTAAATTAGTCTTGTGAATAAACCTAGTTTAGGCTTATATTAGATTAGATGAGATTCAACTAGAATATTGAAATGTTTTATTTTAATTAATGACGTTACTTTTAAGGATGCCATGTTGCAACTGGCCGGGGACTTCAGCTGAAAATTAGCCGACTAGGCTAACGCTGCCTTTTTTTACTGTATTTTATATGGTTCATGTATTTGGATTGTCCTCGATATAATAAACTAATAAACTAAACTAAACTTTATTGTCATCGCAGAGTACAAGTAAGTACTATACAACGAAATGCAGTTTAGCATCCAACCAGAAGTGCAAATAGTGATATAAGAGCATGATATAAATAGAACAAGAAAGGTAGTGATAGGTAACTATGTCATAAACAGTATGTGCAGACTGAGGTCGTGTTGTAAACATCAATTTAGGCTTAGATTAGCCTCTTCTCATAGCTCTCTCAGTCTCCTGAGGCCTTGAATATGTGCTGTAGTGTGCAGGTTGATACACATGCAGCTGCTTAGGCAACTAAACATCACTTTAACAGTGAAGTAAGTAAGTGTTGAAGAGGCAGGCCCGGATGGGTGGGGCTTGGTCTCAAATCTGCTCTATTGGCATTTTTGCCCAAATAATAACTTTGTAGTTATCCTCCAACATCAGTTATTTAGGCCTATAGAGGGTGAGGTGTTTTGGTGAGTTGTGGAGAGACGGGTAAGGCCAATGCCTTTCACAATGCTTTTCTACTCTTGGTAGAAAAGCTGCATCAAATACAAGTAGCCTAGTTACCCTCAAAAGCTTCAGAGAATATCAACCTTACCAGAATATAAAGTAAAATCTCTGACCTCAAGGCTGATGCTGAGGGACAGAGAGCGGGGGAGTGAAAGAGAGAGAGAGAGAGAGAGAGAGAGAGAGAGAGAGAGAGAGAGATAGAGAGAGAGAGAGAATATGAAGTCAGTGTGGTATTAAATTCACTACTGCGGGGAATGTAATATTGTGGTGGATAGTCTACTACTGTGTATGCAAGATCAAATAAAGAATACCTGGTATTTCATTCCTGTCTGCTGTTCACAGAATTCATCGGGTGCACCAACTAGGAAGTTGAACAGTTCACCAGAAGGAAATGTTACATGCGTAAGTGTGAGGTGTGTGTATGTAAGGTGTTACTTGGGGACTTCACACATTACACAAGGGCAAGACCAGCCCGACCCATACTTTCCTGGTTCAGATAGCGTATCATATTTTCCTTTCACATTGTCCTTTCCAGCACTGTTCCAGCACTGTTCAGTTCAGCTGAATTATGGTTCAGTTATTCTTATTACTATCACTATTATTACTCTACACCCCCCCCCCCCCTTTCCACGACTGCTAGTTGCACACACCCCTGGTCAATGTGAACACCCTTTGCACTACTGCTGTTTACATATACTACCTTTGCACATACCTATTTTTGACATATCCTCTGTTTATACATCTGTACATACCATACTGTACATATATACCGTAACTGTACATATCTACCTTAACTGTACATAGCTACCTTAACTATATTACCTTAACTGTACATGGCTGCCATAGCTGTACATATCTACCTTAACTGTACATATCTACCTTAACTGTACATATCTACCTTAACTGTACATAACTACCTTAAATGTACATATCTACCTTAACTGTACATAGCTACCTTAAATGTACATATCTACCTTAACTGTACATAGCTACCTTAACTGTACATATCTACCTTAACTGTACATATCTACCTTAACTGTACATATCTACCTTAACTGTACATAGCTACCTTAACTGTACATAGTTACCTTAACTGTACATGGCTGCCTTAACTGTACATATCTACCTTAACTGTACATATCTACCTTAACTTTACATATCTACCTTAACTTTACATAGCTACCTTAACTGTACATAGCTACCTTAACTGTACATAGCTACCTTAACTATACATAGTTACCTTAACTGTACATGGCTGCCTTAACTGTACATGGCTGCCTTAACTGTACATAGCTACCTTAACTGTACATATCTACCTTAACTGTACATATCTACCTTAACTTTACATAGCTACCTTAACTGTACATAGCTACCTTAACGGTACATATCTACCATAACTGTACATATCTACCGTAACTGTACATATCTACCATAACTGTACATATCTACCTTAACTGTACATAGCAACCGTAACTGTACATATATACCATAACTGTACATAGCTACCTTAACTGTACATATCTACCTTAACTGTACATATCTACCTTAACTGTACATAGCTACCTTAACTGTACATATCTACCTTAACTGTACATAGCTGTTATATTCAATGTCGCCTTTTGATACTAAGGGAGACATTGGACATTATAGAACTAGGATCACTAGGCCATTACACCATACTCGTGTTTTTGAGATTTGTATTGACAGGAAAATGGACCCGGGTGCTGATGAGGCACTGTCAGCTCCAAATAGCACCTAGAGCAGTACTGGAACCGGTACAAGGGTGTACCAGGACCACCATCAGGTTGTATTGCTGTCATCTTTACTGTCTCTATTGTGTTGTTGCATCATAACTGTGCTTAAGTTTCTCTTTTGGCAGGACCTGTGACCATACTGGATGCAGAACGATGCAAATACAACACAAAATTTATGGACAGTGTGTACGCCGATAATATGCAAGGAATTTTTCCTGGATACATGGTGTACAGGTTTTTGCCCTTGCTTGCTTGCTTTGTGCCGGTGGTCCTGGCCTCCCCTGGACCGCTGGGTACTGGTAAGCAAACTGGCTAGTAGTCGCTCTATTGGTAGAGGGCTGCAAGGGAATTTTTCCTGGCTACATAGTATACAGGTTTTTTTTACTTTTGCCTGCTCGCGGCTCTGTCAGTATTGATTGATTGATTGACTGATTGACTGAACATTTTCATTGTGTGAAGCGCATTGAGTTACATCTTGTAAGAAATGCGCTATACAAATAAAATTTGATTTGATTTGATTTGATTATATATATATATACCTCTAAACTACGGTACTTGTCTACTGTACCTATAGCTATCACTGTTATGTTTTTATATCACTATTTGCACTTATGGTTAGATGCTAAACTGCATTTCGTTGTCTGGTACTTGTACTCAATGACAGTAAAGTTGAATCAACGTCGTCCAGCCTGACTCTGATCACCCAGATCGAGCCAGCCAGAGGAGGAGTTGTACAGTGTTACTGCAGCAGATCTCCTATAGCGCTCCTTAGTGCAGCAAAGACCTCCTATAGCACTCCTTAGTGCAACAAATACCTCCTATAGCGCTCCTTAGTGCAACAAAGACCTCCTATAGCACTCCTTAGTACAGCAAATATCTCATAGCGCTCCTTAGTGCAGCAAAGACCTCCTATAGCACTCCTTAGTGCAACAAATACCTCCTATAGCGCTCCTTAGTACAGCAAAGACCTCCTATAGCGCTCCTTAGTACAGCAAAGACCTCCTATAGCACTCCTTAGTGCAACAAATACCTCCTATAGCGCTCCTTAGTGCAACAAAGACCTCCTATAGCACTCCTTAGTGCAGCAAAGACCTCCTATAGCGCTCCTTAGTGCAGCAAAGACCTCCTATAGCGCTCCTTAGTGCAACAAAGACCTCCTATAGCGCTCCTTAGTGCAGCAAAGACCTCCTATAGCGCTCCTTAGTACAGCAAAGACCTCCTATAGCACTCCTTAGTGCAGCAAAGATCTCCTATAGCGCTCCTTAGTGCAGCAAATACCTACTATAGCACTCCTTAGTGCAGCAAAGATCTCCTATAGCACTCCTTAGTGCAGCAAAGACCTCCTATAGCACTCCTTAGTGCAGCAAAGACCTCCTATAGCACTCCTTAGTACAGCAAAGACCTCCTATAGCACTCCTTAGTGCAGCAAAGATCTCCTATAGCGCTCCTTAGTGCAACAAAGATCTCCTATAGCACTCCTTAGTGCAGCAAAGACCTCCTAGAGCGCTCCTTAGTGCAGCAAAGATCTCCTATAGCGCTCCTTAGTGCAGCAAAGATCTCCTATAGCACTCCTTAGTGCAGCAAAGATCTCCTATAGCGCTCCTTAGTGCAACAAATATCTCCTATAGCACTCCTTAGTGCAGAAAATATCTCCTATAGCGCTCCTTAGTGCAACAAAGATCTCCTATAGCACTCCTTAGTGCAGCAAATACCTCCTATAGCACTCCTTAGTGCAACAAAGATCTCCTATAGCGCTCCTTAGTGCAACAAATATCTCCTATAGCGCTCCTTAGTGCAACAAAGATCTCCTATAGCACTCCTTAGTGCAGCAAAGACCTCCTATAGCGCTCCTTAGTGCAACAAAGATCTCCTATAGCGCTCCTTAGTGCAACAAAGATCTCCTATAGCGCTCCTTAGTGCAGCAAAGACATCCTATAGCACTCCTTAGTACAACAAAGACCTCCTATAGCGCTCCTTAGTGCAGAAAATATCTCCTATAGCACTCCTTAGTGCAGCAAAGATCTCCTACAGCGCTCCTTAGTGCAGCAAATACCTCCTATAGCACTCCTTAGTGCAACAAAGATCTCCTACAGCTCTCCTTAGTGCAGCAAAGACCTCCTATAGCGCTCCTTAGTGCAGCAAATACCTCCTATAGCACTCCTTAGTGCAGCAAAGATCTCCTATAGCGCTCCTTAGTGCAGCAAAGACCTCCTATAGCACTCATTAGTACAACAAAGATCTCCTACAGCTCTCCTTAGTACAGCAAAGACCTCATATAGCACTCCTTAGTGCAGCAAAGATCTCCTACAGCTCTCCTTAGTACAGCAAAGACCTCATATAGCACTCCTTAGTACAGCAAAGACCTCCTATAGTGCTCCTTAGTGCAGCAAAGACCTCCTATAGCGCTCCTTAGTACAGCAAAGATCTCCTACAGCGCTCCTTAGTACAGCAAATACCTCCTATAGCGCTCCTTAGTGCAGCAAAGACCTCCTATAGCGCTCCTTAGTGCAGCAAAGACCTCCTATAGCACTCCTTAGTACAACAAAGACCTCCTATAGCACTCCTTAGTACAGCAAAGATCTCCTACAGCGCTCCTTAGTACAGCAAATACCTCCTATAGCGCTCCTTAGTGCAGCAAAGACCTCCTATAGCGCTCCTTAGTGCAGCAAAGACCTCCTATAGCGCTCCTTAGTGCAACAAAGATCTCCTATAGCACTCCTTAGTGCAGCAAAGATCTCCTATAGCGCTCCTTAGTGCAGCAAAGACCTCCTATAGCGCTCCTTAGTGCAGCAAATATCTCCTATAGCGCTCCTTAGTACAGCAAATACCTCCTATAGCGCTCCTTAGTGCAGCAAAGACCTCCTATAGCGCTCCTTAGTGCAACAAAGATCTCCTATAGCACTCCTTAGTGCAGCAAAGACCTCCTATAGCGCTCCTTAGTGCAACAAATACCTCCTATAGCGCTCCTTAGTGCAGCAAAGATCTCCTATAGCACTGCTTAGTGCAGCAAAGACCTCCTATAGCACTCCTTAGTGCAGCAAAGACCTCCTATAGCACTCCTTAGTGCAACAAAGACCTCCTATAGCGCTCCTTAGTGCAGCAAAGATATCCTATAGCGCTCCTTAGTGCAGCAAAGATCTCCTATAGCGCTCCTTAGTGCAGCAAAGACCTCCTATAGCGCTCCTTAGTGCAGCAAAGATATCCTATAGCGCTCCTTAGTGCAACAAAGACCTCCTATACCGCTCCTTAGTGCAGTAAAGACCTCCTATAGCACTCCTTAGTGCAGCAAAGACCTCCTATAGCACTCCTTAGTGCAGCAAAGATCTCCTATAGCGCTCCTTAGTGCAGTAAAGACCTCCTATAGCACTCCTTAGTGCAGCAAAGACCTCCTATCGCACTCCTTAGTGCAACAAAGATCTCCTATAGCACTCCTTAGTGCAGCAAAGATCTCCTATAGCGCTCCTTAGTGCAACAAAGATCTCCTATAGCACTCCTTAGTGCAGCAAAGACCTCCTGTAGTGCTCCTTGGTGCAGCAAAGATCTCCTATAGCGCTCCTTAGTGCAACAAAGATCTCCTATAGCACTCCTTAGTGCAGCAAAGACCTCCTATAGCGCGCCTTAGTGCAGCAAAGACCTCCTATAGCGCTCCTTAGTGCAGCAAAGACCTCCTATAGTGCTCCTTAGAGCAGCAAAGATCTCCTATAGCACTCTTTAGTACAGCAAAGACCTCCTATAGCACTCCTTAGTACAGCAAAGACCTCCTATAGCACTCCTTAGTACAGCAAAGACCTCCTATAGCGCTCCTTAGTGCAGCAAAGACCTCCTATAGCGCTCCTTAGTGCAGCAAAGACCTCCTATAGCGCTCCTTAGTGCAGCAAAGACCTCCTATAGCGCTCCTTAGTGCAGCAAATACCTCCTATAGCACTCCTTAGTGCAGCAAAGATCTCCTATAGCACTCCTTATTGCAGCAAAGACCTCCTATAGCACTCCTTAGTGCAGCAAAGATCTCCTAAAGCTCTCCTTATTGCAGCAAAGATCTCCTATAGCACTCCTTAGTGCAGCAAAGATCTCCTATAGCACTCCTTAGTGCAGCAAATACCTCCTAGAGCGCTCCTTAGTGCAGTAAAGACCTCCTATAGCACTCCTTAGTGCAGCAAAGATCTCCTATAGCTCTCCTTATTGCAGCAAAGATCTCCTATAGCACTCCTTAGTGCAGCAAAGATCTCCTATAGCACTCCTTCGTGCAGCAAATACCTCCTAGAGCGCTCCTTAGTGCAGTAAAGACCTCCTATAGCACTCCTTAGTGCAGCAAAGACCTCCTATAGCGCTCCTTAGTGCAACAAAGACCTCCTATAGCACTCCTTAGTACAGCAAAGATCTCCTATAGCACTCCTTAGTGCGGCAAAGACCTCCTATAGCGCTCCTTAGTGCAGCAAAGACCTCCTATAGCGCTCCTTAGTGCAGCATGCTAGCTACAGTGAGGATAGACCATAGACAGAGCAGTTCACTGTGCTATACAGTATCTATGGGATGGATGCTATCTAGATGCTAGTGAAGTGGTTGTATGCTATTGCCTCTGTCTCTATATTGAGTTTGGTATTGTGTTTCTGCATACCCTCCTCACACCACACACACACACACGCACACGGCCACACACACACACACACACACACACACACACACACACCCTCCGCCCTCTAGTTTTTAGGGCATGGTCACATGTGGCAGGTCACTGATCCTCATCATTGTCTCCCACAATGAGACTGACCTTTAGTATATTTGCAAAGAGACATTTCCCTCATTGTGAAATTCATCCAGGTATAAAATCATGACTGTGAGTCATATTTAATTTGCTCATATTGGTCTATTTTAAGGCTTCAACATACTTCCTCGTACTGTCTGCTGCTCTGCGTCCTAGTTAGTCACGGATGCGGATCGGATGCCTCTCTGTCTGTCTGTCTTTGTGTGTCTTTGTGCTGTGTGTTTGTTGCACATCCTCCAATCGGAGGGGTAGTTGGAGGGGTGAACGGGGCTCTATAGCTTCCTGTGGTGGACAAGGGCTGCGGCTGCTACAGCTGTTTAGGAATTTCCCCTGCTCTACTTCCTCTCTATGCCGATTGGCTGACAGCCTCTGAGACAGGAAGTTCCCAATAACAGGTCTATACTGGCTTACATTATGAAAAACTCCCAAAAGACAATTAATAGCTTGTTAGGGTTAGGGTGCCCTTAAACATGATGATGTCCACTTGACATAATCGTCATGATGGAGGGGGATGTTGTTTAGTGTGCAAGGTTCATCATCTTGAGTTAATAAAAAACCCAAAAACATTTCACTGTTTAGGCAGAAAATAGAGGTTTTAATTAATTCTATATCATTATAATAACTTATCACTTAATTGCAAGGAAACCTTTTGAGATCAAGATTGTACAAAGACAACTTTTAGATTTTGAACTTACCTTCTAATAAGCCCTTTGCATCCTATAAATGTCTGTCCACGAACGTACTGTGTCTGGTTTTACTGAGTTAAACGCGCCACGCTCTGCAGTTGGGTTGGTGCAAAGCATTCAGCCTCACTAAGCTAATGCATCATCCCCTCTCATTCATTCAAATCCTTTCCAAATCCTTTGAAATGACATACAGTACGTTTTGCCTACTCATCTGCTTGTGGTAAAAACTTTGATCTATTCATTCCCCTTTTGCTTGAGTTTGTTGTGGGCCAATCTTAGTTCAATTCTTAAAAAGCTGTTTCTTTCCACATGGGCAACTTGACCACAAAGGCCCTGCTGATACTCTGTGGAAGAGAAGACCAACAAAAGGTTGAAAGAGAAGAACGATGAGGCGGCTGTGGTGCATGAAGTAGAGCCGGTGTCTAATGATCGCAAGCTCGGCAGATTGGCGGTTCGAACCCCGGCCGGGCCACATGTCGAGGTGTCCTTGGGCAAATTGCTCCCAATGAGCGGGCCGCCGCCTTGCATGGTAGCTTGCCGCCATTGGTGTGTGAATGTGTGTGTGAATGGGTGAATGAGAGGCCATTGTAAAGTGCTTTGGAATAAGGCACTATGTGAGTGCAGTCTATTTACCAAGAATAAAGCCTTTGGAAGTTTCCAGAATGACAATAAAAGAAGACTGATTGCTCCTCCGGAACACTGACTGACTAGGCGACTGGGCGGCTGTGTCTCAGGAGGTAGAGCTGCCGTCTAATGATCGCAAGGTTGGCAGATCGGCGGTTCGAGCCCCGGCTGGCCACATGTTGAAGTGTCCTTGGGCAAGACACTGAACCCCAAATTGCTCCCAGTGAGCAGGCCGGCGCCTTGCATGGTAGCTTGCCGCCATTGGTGTGTGAATTTGTGTGTGAATGGGTGAATTAGAGGCCGTTGTAAAACGCTTTGGATAATTAATTAATTAATTTTGCCATTTAGCAGACACTTTTAATCCAAAGCGACTTACAATTACGAATTACAGGGACATTCCCCCTGGAGTAACTGAGGGCTAAGTGCCTTACCCAAGGGCACACTAGTAGTGGTGTGGTTTCAGGCGGGATTTGAACTCACAACCTTCCGATCACAAGTCCAACTCACTATCCACTAGACCACCGCTATAAGGCAGTAAGTCAGTCCATTTACCATTTACTAGGCGACTGTGCATTAACACCCATCATGGCACCCTGGGAGGAATAGTCAGTGCGCTCTGTGTGTCCCTTACTGCTGCCACTACTCAGCCAAACCAGGTGACCTTTGACCTCTTAGCCTCTCCAGGTGAGCTCTCCACTGTCATCTCTGTGTCAGGTAGCCTTTAGTCTTCATGTCAAATTGGATAATAATGTTTGTTTATATAATAATAATAATAATAATAATAATAATAATAATACATTAGACTTATATAGCGCTTTTCTAGACACTCAAAGACGCTTTACAAACTGAAAAGATCAAGTGGTAATAATAAAAGAAACAAAAAATAAATAAAAGAAAGTATAGGTGCCTAATTAAGGTAGTGCTCGGGACACATGGGGAGGGGAGGGGGAGAGGTTTAACTGGTGAAGGTGTTGGCCTGTCTGATGTGGTTGGGGAGGGCGTTCCAGAGGGACGGGGCTGCGACTGAAAAGGCCTTATCAACCCCAGGTCCGGAGCTTGGTCCTGGTGGTCTTGAGGGTGTTTTGGTCGTCAAACCTGGTCGTCAAACCTATATATGTTTACAGAACCCCTAGCATAATGGTGTTACATTTAAAGTGTGACCTAGGAAACTGCTTGTTACTGCTACTACGTCTGACTTCAACCTACACTATATGGACACAAGTATGTGGGCGCAATTATCGTCTGGGGCTGTTTTTGTGGTTTGGGCTAGGCCCCTTAGTTCCAGTGAAGGGAAATTGTAATGCTACAGCATGCAATGCGATTCTAGAGAACGCTATGCTTCCAACTATGTGGCAACAGTTGGCTGGTGGAGGTAGAAATCGGAGGACGGGCCTCATTGTAACACACGGAACAGAATGAGGAATGGAATCACACCGTTGCATGCATCACAATGAGCTCGTCCTCCGATTTCTACCTCCACCAGCCTCCCCTGCTACAGGTATATACTGCATCTCTATGCTTCTGCAAGCTGCTCTCAACGGGGATGGAGGTCGGTGGAGGGGGGATTCCGCTTCAGCCAGTTATAACTTGTGGCTTTAACCAATCATCTATTTCTATAGATAAGGTCTATCTGTATATAAATACAGTATCTAGGTATACAGGTCACTGGTTATAACGCTGTGTGACTGGCTATGACTACCTGTGAACGTGGGCGACTGTGGCTCAGGAGGTAGAGCCGCCAAAGGTCGGCAGATCGGCGGTTCGAACCCCGGCCGGCCACATGTTCGAGGTGTCCTTGGGCAAGACACTGAACCCCAAATTGCTCCCAGTGAGCGGGCCGGCCGGCGCTTTGCACGGCAGCTTGCCGCCATTGGTGTGTGAATATGTGTGTGAATGGGTGAATGAGAGGCCGTTGTAAAGCAGCATTGGGTAATAAAGTGCTTTATTCAGTCAGTCCATTTACCATTTAAAGTGGTCCCCTTTGGCTCAGTTGGTAGAGAATTACACTAACAACACTTAGGTTGTGGGTTTGATTCCCGCTGGGACGATATATACTGAAATAAAATGAGCCTCAACTAATGGCAATAAACTATAGAGAATCTAGGCCATTGTAGCTCTGGCCAGTGTGGCCTCCTCCTCCTCCTCCTCCTCCTCCGTCTGCAGGCCTGGGTTTAGGGGAGTGGTACTGTGGTTCAGGATGGATTGCTGCTGGGTGAAGTTGGATGATTAACCCTGTTGATGTTGGCAGTGAGGCTGGGCAGGGCAGAACAGGGGGAGAGAGAGAGAGGAGAGATTTAGCATCAGGAAACTCCCTGTTATAATTCACTGCCGCACCTACTGAACAAACTTATACATGAACGTTTTACGAGCCTTGAAAAGTGGAATCTGTTGTGGTCTCCTCTGTCTCGTAAATCACCGTGGCTCATGAAGCTGTTTGATGCCCGTTATAAATACTCTATTATGCGATCAGTCTTCAAAGCGGAGACGGGTCTTCTGATGGGGAGTCTTTTGGTGATTGCTAACTAGACTTCAATGCTATTATTATTATAATATCTCATATATCTCAATATCTCTGAACTACCCTAAACGGAGATAGAACCTTATAATTCTGAGCTCACGATATAGCAGCTGGGAGAAGAAGTGGCTGATCATATTCTTCAATCAGTAGAGCTTCATTTCTTGGTAAAACTGTGAGCTAGTGACAAAATATCAGACCTATGATGGTGTGTCAGATAGCTGCTTATTGACAACGGTCTTCACATTCTCTTTATACCAGCCTGTGTCTCAGCTCAATGTGTGTGTGTGTGTGTGTGTGTGTGTGTGTGTGTGTGTGTGTGTGTGTGTGTGTGTGTGTGTGTGTGTGTAGCACTCTGAGATTCTTTTGAAGGAAAAGTGCAATACAAATAAAATGCATTGTGTATGTGTGTGTTTGTATGCGTGCGTGTGTGTGTGTGTGTGTTTGCATGTGTAGGTGGTGTGTGTGTGTGTGTGTGTGTGTGCTTGCATGTGTGTGTGTGTGTGTGTGTGTGTGTGTGTGTGCTTGCATGCGTATGTGTGTGTCTGTGTGTGTGTGTGTGTGTGTGTGTGCTTGCATGCGTATGTGTGTGTGTGTGTGTGTGTGTGTGTGCTTGCATGTGTGTGTGTGTGTGTGTGTGTGTGTGTGTGTGTGTGTGTTTGCATGCATGCGTATGTGCTTGCATGTGTGTGCAGCTGTTGTCAGGGCATCTTTGAGTTAAAAGAGGAAAGAAGAAAAAAAAAAGCGGCCTGTTAGAGTGTAGGAAATCCCCTGCAGTCCGCCAAGACCCAGGCCTCCAGCGCTCTGCGGCAGCCAGGCGCTCGCTAGGAGATTGCACACTTACAACCACAAAACGCTTCATTTGACGTTAATTGACACATTGAGAGAGAAATGCAATAGCAGACCTGGCTCTCACATTGCAGTGCATGTCAGAATATAATCTATTGCTTTGACAGCTTGTGATCTATACATTTACAGTGTTTGGTTCTCTTCCAGTTTGTCATAATCTGCAGGATGACATATACTGTGTGTATGAGATGATGCAGCTTTTCATTGGTCCGGACTCTTATGCACCTTGACCTTGACAGGGATTCTCTATTGGAACCTTATTCGGTTGATTAAGATTATTCATAGTGGGCCTTTATCCAAAGCATGAAGTTATAGTACACATATAGCCTATATGTGGATGTTGACATTTACAGCTTTGTCGTGGAATTGTGCAAAGAGTTGAGCTGAGACCTCAGTTATACGGGTCACAAACAGCATTGTTTTGAACCATAAAGAGCCGAGCTCTCGATAATAATGTGGTTTTTATTTAATATTGGAAAAGAAACACCACAGAGTAGCCCTGGCTGTTTCTGTTTGCTGTTTTCTGTTCTCAGTAGGCAAGCTACGCACTTGGACTGATACCAGGTCCCCCTGTTTGGGCTGAGGCTATCAGGGCCTTTCACTATGTGGGAATTCCCCAAGTCTAAAACACAGTAAATTTGCTTCCCCCCTATTCTATTCTCCAGTTTCCTTACAAAGTGCGCCTCGGACACAGGCAGAGATGTGTGGGTGAGTGTGTTATGTTTGTTTAGTTTTGTTGAAATGTATAGAAAGATTTATTTTTTATTTTAAGATTTGAGAAAATTACTCTTGCTTTATTTCCCTCTTGTCTTGACGTTTTTTTCGTTTTTTTTCACTTTTGGTTTGCACAGAATGTCATCCGAATGTGAGCAGCATAGGCCTAAATCATGACAGTGAAAGAATTATTGGTATATTGGTTTAATTTGTGGCGATCGTTTGCAGTAATTCCTTTAATTAATAATTAATTAATTTGGGTGTAATTTAACATATTATAAAACAACACATTGCATCTCTTTAATGCTATATTTTAATTGAACATTTTGATAAAACAACTAGTTTTTTGGGGGGGGTGGATTAGTAAATGTTTGTAGATTATTGTTGGGCATGTTTTTTTTTTTTTTTTTTTACTCAAAAGCAAACCACAAATACAATTGTACACAGCATCACTCCCAATTAAAATGGTAAAAGTGATCAAATGTAGTGTGCAGAGATTAGAGTTTTGACTAATAGGAGTTTATAAATCACTCAGAATTTCCAGGTGCATTACGCATCTCTTTACTTCAGGAGCAAAAGCCAAAACAATGTGGCACAGATCAAGCTGATATCTTCAACTCATTTAAATGTTTTATGTTATCAAGAGATTATAACGCAATACTGGTGAAACTGTTTCTTTGAATGACTCTGTCCAAGCAGCTGAGAGAGAATGGACTTGTTGGTGAGGGGTTGCACGTCGAATTATAGCCTTGTGATTACGACTGCTTTGCCTGAGAAATTAGGACATAATTTCTGTTCTGAGAACTGATAAGTCTATCAAAACCTGTAGACAGGTGTGCTCAGTGGCGTAGCACACTAATGCACATACCATATCATCGCAAAGTTTATTATATTATTATTAGTAGTAGTGTTATTGTTATTATTATTATTATTAGTAGTAGTAGTAGTAGTAGTAGTAGTAGTAGTAGTAGTAGTAGTAGTAGTAGTAGTAGTAGTAGTAGTAGTAGTAGTAGTAGTAGTATTACTATTATTATTATTTATATTATTATTATTATTATTATTATTATTATTATTATTATATATGCCATTTAGGATATATAATGTCTATATAGTGTCCTGTTCGGACAGACGGCGCGTTTGCAAACAGACATTGTGTTCAGTGTCCAGTACAGTGTCCTCTTGTTCCAGGAAGCGTAGCCTAAGTTATGTGCCTTGTCGTGGAAACTATTGATTTAGGGCCTCGGCCTCACCTACTGACAACCACAACCCAAAGCCAGTTGTTTGAGGTGCATCATTACATTTACATTTACATTTTTTACATTTTTGGCATTTAGCAGACGCCTTATTCCAAAGCGACTTACAATCAATACATTTGAATACTAAGCAAGTGAATCATCAATCCACCAGTCGTAGCAGGAAGAGTAATCCAGCTCAGGCCCGGGGCCATTGATAGAAGGAAAAACCTTCTTCTATCACCTTCTTCTAAACCTAGGTTATTTTATTTTATTTATTTTTTATTTAGACACTGGAGAAACAGAGAAACAGTACAAGGGGGGGCAATAGAAGTTTTTAAGGACACAGTAGAGGGGAAAAGCGGGTGTCTTCAGGAGACTCAGTGCTGGGGGGCAGTAGATGTCTGCATCATGCAGTGTCCCTCAGGCCTTAGGCCGGGCACCTAGGCCTAGGGCAAACAGATCCAGGCAGGGGGACCCGCCCTTTTCCAGTCAATGGGCCCGCCCTGCCTATTCAATGTTAGGGGAAGCACGCATCATACATCATGCAACTTGAATCATAAAGCTGCTGTATGTAGTATCTCATTATCTGTCAGGGGAGGCTGGTGGAGGCAGAAATCGGAGGACGGGCTCATTGTAGGCTAATGCATGGATGGGAATGGGGAATTGTATCAAATACACAGTGTCCTCTGATTTCTACCTCCACTAGCCTCCCCCAGGTAGTGTCTCTGTGTGTCTGTGTCGCTGGCTGTGGAGAAGGGAGCGTGAATGGAACAGTGATGTGTAAACATGTCTATGGAAGGGACACATTATGAGGTACTGTAGCCTTGTATGGGTAACTTTCCCTTGATGTAAACACTGTCCCTTTACTGTGAGCTCAGTCTGGTCTAAATCTGACTGACTAGTGTGACAGCAGCTGAAGATGTTGGCTAGAGTTCAGCACTATTCTGCATGGAATATAATACTGTAGGTCAATAAAGTCCTAAGAAAAGAGTCCACGTCCTTGCAATTACCACAAGATGTCACTATTGTATTTAAAGGCTGTAATCCAGGCAGAACGTTCATCATTTATGACAGATAAAATAAGAGTCTTGATCCATCTCAGCGGGTTTAATTTGTTGTGGTTATCAACGCATTTTGCATTATGTATTTATGTAAGAATGCAATTTGGCTGATAGTAGGCTAGATCTAATGTTAACCTACTCTTGGTTAACATGAATGTCAGTATTTACTATACTATACTAAATAGTAACGGACCTGGGGTGATGGGGCCTTTTCAGCCGCAGCCCCGTCCCTCTGGAACGCCCTCCCCAACCACATCAGACAGGCCAACACCCTCCCAACATTTAAACAGGCCCTCAAAACCCACCTCTTCAAGCTCGGATTCACCGGTTAACCCTCTCCCCCTCCCCTTCCCATGTGCCCCTTCGATAGCTCAGTTGGTAGAGCGGAGGACTGTAGTGGTTGATGCTGTCATCCTTAGGTCGCTGGTTCAAATCCGGCTCGAAGGAGGAAGTTTTACACTATGTGCAATATGACAACCCTAAGGTTGCAGAGAATAGGAAATGTTAGAATAGGTATAGCATAGCATACAGTGTTTTATTTGTACAGTATAGTATAGTGGATAGTGTACATAGCCTTTATTTATGTAAACCAGCTCCTTTCCCTTCTTGTTTTTTTTTGTTTTTTTTCTTTCCTAGCACCAGGGGAGCCCCCCCCTCCCAAATTTCGTTGTTTGGTACCTGTACTATAGCAATGACAATAAAGACCATTCATTCACTACCTTAATTCGGCCCCTATACTTTCTTTTATCTCTTTTTTGTGTCTTTTTATTATTACTACTCAATCTTTTCACTTTGTAAAGCGTCTTTGAGTGTCTAGAAAAGCGCTATATAAGTCTAATGTATTATTATTATTATTATTATTATTAATAA
>NC_137688.1:4564180-4574180 GCF_963989245.1 Nansenia antarctica | reverse complement strand
TACCGCATCTACGACCCCGGCGGGGGCGAGGCCAAGGCCAGGGAGGAGGCCGGGGGAGGCAGCAGCTACCGACAGCTCCTGGAGGAGAACGGCGTCCTGAGGGAGAGGATGAAGGGCCTGAAGAGCTTAGGTAAGTTTTTATTTTGTTTTTTATGTTATTGTTATTGGAAGCAGGGGTGTATTCCATCAATGTTGCTAAAGGAAAATCCAGGCTTTTTTAATTTACTTTTTTTATATAGGCTATAAGTCTTGTGAGAGTTATCAAAATAAGGCTGGATTTTTTTGGTAAGTTTCGCAATCGTCCTTCAGCAACGTTGATGGAATACCCCCCAGAGTAGTTAGTTCAGCGTACGGCCGTGCCTTGCTAACCAGCCTTCTAGGCTGTTTTGTAAGATCCACAGCTGTTTCTGACTAACCAGCCTTCCAGGCTGTTTTGTAATGTTCACAGCTGTTTCTGGCTAACCAGCCTTTTTGTGATCAAGATTTTTTTATTGCTTTTAACAACACATAACAATCACAATACAGAACAAGAAAGGAAAGGAGGGGAAAAAAAGAAAAAGGGTAGTGTAGCGGACAAGTCTATAAGCCTAATAGTAGAAATATAACACATTCCGGATTGGGGTATATGGAAAATCAAATTACAAAGTAATTAAAGTTCAATGAGTAAGACTTCCACGCATCAACTGTACTGGGCCACACTTTGTTCAGTCTGGCCGCTGTGCACTCAAGATTCACAATCCTCTGTAGAGAGAACTAAATTTCGTTATTTGGTACCTGTACTGTAGCAATGACAATAAAGACCATTCATTCATTCAACAACCAAAATGTGTTCAATACAGAAATCAGGTGTCATCCAATGTTGAAGAATAGTTTTTGCAGAGGTGAAACCAGCAAACAGCATTTTCTTTTGGGTAATACTTAAATCAAAATCAGAGTCGTCATTGAGCAAACATAAGCATGGACTGGGAACATAGTGATTTGAATCTTAAATAACTTGGACATCCCAGAATTGACATGATTCCCCAAAAAATTGACACAACTGGACAGTCCCAGAACATAAGAAGAAATGAACCCGGTGTGGGGGTAGTGCAGAATTGACAACGTTGGGTTGTAAGTTTCATTAAGTATCTTTTATATGGTGTAGCATTGGCCCTATGGATGACTTTAAAATGAATGAACTGATGAGCTAGATTTTTGCAGGTTGAATTGAGATTGGACCATATTGTGTCCCAGTTTGGATGGAAGTCCAGTTCACCAAGCTGCTCCATGAAGCCTCAACCGCAACTGGTTTTCTAATCGTGTCCACTAGATTGCAATAGATTCTAGATACACAGCCACGAGATGTTGGGGTAGGTTCAACCCAGGCTACCATGGGGGGTGGGTTGGGAGTGGGGAGCGCCATGGCACTCCATAGGTCTTGAGCGAGGTCCTCAGTTGTAGATAAACAAAATATGATAATGCTGGAAGGACAAACTTAGTTTGCAGGTGCTGGGGGCCGGGTTGCATAAAGATAGATTAAGACTGGTCTAAGCCTTAGACTAGTCTTATATTCTCAGGTTAGACCAGTCTAATTAAGAGTGCCTGTTGCATAAAAATTAAGACCGACTTATTTTGAGGTTAGCAAGTTAGCCACCTTCCCCCCCCTGGCTAAGCTTGACTGAAGAGCTGCGTTGCTATGGGAGGGAGTCAGCCTTAAGTGTCAGTTGCTATGGGAACGAGTCAGCTAAGTGGCAGTTGGAAAAGTGCTAAGTAACTTTTAACTTTTTGTCTCAACTGCTAATCAGTATACTTTTCTCTACATTATATAGACAAGTATATATACTTATCTCCACATTATTCCTCCAATATACATACGTTATTGTTCTGTCAAGTGTCTTATTTTACCTAGAATGCATTGTGTGACAGGCTATCTAAGTCAGTCTTACTTTAGTCACTCATAGGCTAGCTTTATGCAACAGGAACATTTTAGAGTCTATAGCAAGTCTGACTTAAAGTGAGATCTATAGCCCAATGCACACGACGTGCGATTTTGTCGCACCGCCGAATTCGATTCCATTGTTTTTAATGCATCTCAATGAGACAATGCACACGGCGTGCAATGCGAAAATTGTCGCACGACAACATTCGATTCTCCATTCACATTCATTCATTCATTGGTGTGAATTGAGAATCGAATGTTGTCGTGCGACAAAATCGCACGCTGTGTGCATTGGCCTTAAGACACGGTCTATCTTTATGCAACGGGCCCCTGGAATGAAACTAGGCCTTCATTGTCATATAAGTCTCTGAGGGTATTTACACCCCGAGAGCTCCACGTTTGCTGGGTGAATGGTCGGTTACCTGACATCAAGTTGAGGTTATTCCATCAAGGAGTAAACAGAATCAGGAAGGAACAGAATCGAAAGGAACCTCCCATGTTTCTCTCAGAAGCGTTCCACACCTTAGGGTGTTGTCTATAATGCAACCAAATCTATGACTGAGAGTCCTACACAAATCCTGTAATCTATTCTGGGCTGACCTTACTTTTAGGGTTATTTTGATTATTGTGCAATGCACAACCTTTAATCTGGGCTTCTACCATGATGCACCCACCACCCTACCCTATGAACATTGCTCTCTTGAGATGCACGATTTCGGTGATTCATGCGTTGTACAAATTCCATTGTCTCATGACATGATTATCTGAAGGAGGAATGTAGTGAAACTAGATTACATTTTTGGGCGATGTGCTGTAATGTTTGCAGTGGATGTTTTTTTGGCGTAGCAAAAAGTGTCTGAGTGAGTGTGACTTAGAGGTCAGAGTGGTTTAGTCTTGACTCATCATCAAACGTTAACCTGATACTGTCTGCTTCTGAAATGAATGTCTCATTAACACATGATACGCCACACACAGCTTGCATCACCGGCGGTTACAACCGTACGAACGTACGATCCTGCTTTGCCTGTCTTAGATCTCAGATGGCCCTCTCTTTTAGAAACAACAAAGAAAAGTAGTTGTGATATTACTGAGATGAACCTAAGATGGATAAAGGTTACGATACGTACGAGTCATTAAAACCGACGCCCACTGATGCTTCTTTCTGATTGGCTGTCAGGAGACCTGCTGGAGGAGTCCCAGACGGAGGCGACCAGGCTGAGGCAGAGGGTGGAGGAGCTGGTCAGAGACAACGAGGCCCTCAAGTCCTCCACCTCCAGCTTCACCACCAGCCTGTGTATGGGAGGGCCGGTGCAGACCGACACACAGGGTACGTTGGCCATACACTCATATATATATATATATATATATATATATATATATATAGCTATATTAATGTATGTAGATACTAGATAGTGTATATATAGCTATATTAATGCATGTAGATAGTATATATATATATATGTTACGGTACATGTGGGAATACGGTACATGTGGGAAAACTAGGGTTGGGGTTAGGGCTGCAACTAACGATTATTTTGGTAGTCAACTAATCTGTCGATTATTTTTTCGATTAGTCGTGTGGCTTTTCGCTGCGCGTAAATGGCGACGCAGAAGCATAAATCCGTCTTAACTAGCTATCTAACCTAACGTTACGCCAAGCTACAGCTGCTCACAGAGCTAGTTGATTGGCTAGCTAGCATTGCTGGCTAGACTACAGACAGCTCACGTTAGTAGGCTACGCTTGGCGCTGTTTATCTTACAGACAGCTCGCTGGTGGACTCAACATAATTGAAATAGCATTCACTTATCAAGCATCATTCATGATCATCCACCATGACTACCTGGTATTTTAATAGCGACCACCCCTCACTTCATTTCATCTCGCGTTCTCTTGGCTTCAACATGGAAAACCCCTGCTACGTAACGTTACATACAAGCGCCTCTGTCTGTCACACGCGTGCCACAGGGCAAACCCTAACCCTAGTTAAAATACGATTAGTCGACACTAAAATTCCACGTCAACGAGTTTTTATGATCGACGTCGTCGATTATGTCGACTAATCGTTGCAGCCTTACTATATATACACTATCTAGATACATTAATATAGCTATATATACACATATATGTATGTATGAAACACTGCAATGTTACTGTGTTATGACTCCCCCCCCCTTCGGCTCAGGTTTGTTATGGTGTTATGACCTTTGAACTTTGACCTTCCCAGGTCAGGGTAAGCTTCATGGGCAGCCCAGTGCAGACCTGAGGGAGGGGCAGACGTGCCAGCCAGGGAAGGCCCTCCACTCCGAGCAGCCAAGTGTGAGTATGGATGGATACAACTAAACACACAACATACAGTATGAGGCTAGGAGGGCTTGTTAGAGGAGGGTTTGGGGTACACTTCATATATGCAGGCTAGGAGGTCTTATCATAATAATAATAATAATAATAATAATAATAATAATAATAACTTCAATGTATATAGCGCCTTTCAGGGGACCCAAGGTCACTACAGAGATACAAGAAAGTAACAGAAACAGTCAGACAAACAGACAGGCAGACTAAACAACAACATACACTTCATACAGGCTAGGAGGTATTAGGAGGTTTTGGGGTACACTTCATATATGCAGGCTAGTTGGGAGGTCTCTGCACTTTATAGGTTTATTATTATAAAGTGATTATAGTATAATCTATATATAGATATATATTATATAATTAAGTGATTTGTATCTGGAATGTCTGGTTTGGCTGGTTGGTGTTTACCTTCCTGCAAACTGAAAGTAGTCTAATCTAACCTGTGACTTCCCTGCTCCTGCTCCCCTGCCTGGTCCTCTAGGAGGCTCTGTCAGAGTTTGAGCTGGTGAACGTGGAGGAGAAGGCAGCAGAGACCCACACGGTACGTACCGGGCCTGATAGGGGCCGTTCAGTTGTTGTAACAGAACAGACATCGCCCCGTGCTGAATGGATAAAAAAAGACCAATCTGAGCGTAAACTCGGGAGGGCATGAAAATTGTGTGGCAGCTACGTAGGTTTTGTCAGTTGGCTATATGAGTGTAAAGCTCTACGCTGACTTCCCAACCACCGCGACGTGTTACCTTACCTGGACACTCATCAAAGCAAAGCAAAACAAAAAAAACTATTTTTTTCGTTTACTGCCTTTCTGCTTGATGGTTGTTTCTCTGATATCAGGAACTTATCGTGTGAGTGTGAGTGTGTGTGTGTGTGAGTGTGTGTGTGTGTGTGTGTGTGTGTGTGTGTGTGTCTCAATACTGGTCGCTCCAGACTGAGTCATCTTGGGGAAAGTCCAGGATTATTACTGACCGGAGGCAAACCGCTGACTCACACACACGTTTGGGAATGCCTGACTTGGGAAAATGCCATAAAATAATATAATATTACTGTGTGTGTGTGTGTGTGTGTGTGTGTGTGGGAATGCCTGACTTGGAAAAGTGTCATTGAAATAATATTACTGGCAGGTGTGTGTGTGTGTGTGTGTGTAGTGTGTGTGTGTGTAGTGTGTGTGTAGTGTGTGTGTGTGTGTGTGTGGTATAGAATGATCTGGCATGTGACTGTGTGTGTGTAGTGTGTGTAGTGTGTGTAGTGTGTGTGTGTGTGTAGTGTGTGTGTGTGTAGTGTGTGTAGTGTGTGTGTGTGGTATAGAATGATCTGGCATGTGACTGTGTGTGTGTAGTGTGTGTAGTGTGTGTAGTGTGTGTGTGTGTAGTGTGTGTGTGTGTAGTGTGTGTGTGTGTGTGTGGTATAGAATGATCTGGCATGTGACTGTGTGTGTGTGTGTAGTGTGTGTGTGTGTGTGTGTGTGTGGTATAGAATGATCTGGCATGTGACTGCCTGGTCACAGTCACGCCTCAGCTATAGGAGAAACACGCTAAACATTTTCCCCCTGAAGTCTGCGGACCTTTATCTTCCCCTGCGTTCTGTAGTCCAGATCAGATCTATAGCATGAGCCAGTCTAGTGGTGTTTGACAGCAAGATCATCCCTCTCTGGGCAGCGATGAGACGTGTTTGAGAGAGGTCGGGGTATGGCTGCTTTACATTCATTAATATCGTTGCTTTTTACCTTTTATCTCTATATATGTATATGTTCTGTGTTTGTAATGTGGTGGTTGTGTTTTTCTGTCTTTTTTGTTATGGTGGAGGGAGGTATTGACAAAGGGGGGGGTAGTGGTGGCCTAGTGGATATTGAGTTGGACTGGTGAGCAGACGGTCATGAGGTCAGATCCCACCTGGGAACACCACCACTAGTGTGCCCTTGAGTAAGACACTTAGCCCCAAGTTACTCCAGGGAGACTGTCCCTGTCATCTCTAATTGTAAGTCGCTTTAGATTAATAGCGTCTGCTTAGGGTTAGAGGATTAGAGGGTTAGAGGATAGAGACAGAGATTGACAGGAAGGATGCGTGAGAAAGAGGAGGATAGAGACAGTAGAGATTGTCTTGACAGGAAGGATGGGTGAGAAAGAGGAGGATAGAGACAGTAGAGATTGACAGGAAGGATGGGTGAGAGAGAGAGGAGGATAGAGACAGTAGAGATTGACAGGAAGGATGGGTGAGAAAGAGGAGGATAGAGACAGTAGAGATTGACAGGAAGGATGGGTGAGAAAGAGGAGGATAGACAGTAGAGGTTGACAGGAAGGATGGGTGAGAGAGAGGAGGATGGAGACAGTAGAGGTTGACAGGAAGGATGGGTGAGAGAGAGGAGGATAGAGACAGTAGAGATTGACAGGAAGGATGGGTGAGAGAGAGAGAAGAGGATAGAGACAGTAGAGGTTGACAGGAAGGATGGGTGAGCGAGATGAGGGATGACAGGCAGGATATGTCGACGACGGGCGGGAAATCGAACCCGGAGACCCTGCGATCACATGGCTGCCGCCTTAGTGTTCTAACCCCCCCAAGCACCACCCCTGCCCTTCCTTTCTGAACCAGAGGAACCAGAGGGATTGACTCTGCCTGTTGCCCCCCCCCCCCAGGTGGGAGCCGGAGCCGGACCCCTCCCTCAGGAGAACCTGGAGTTGGCCAGCCAGATGCAGAGGCTGGAGAGTTCCTTCAGCATCTTCGCCGAGGAGTCCAACCCCAACCAGCTGCTGGCCCACCTGGGCCGCATGGCCGTGGAGTTCCACCACCTCTCCTCCAAGGTCCAGAAGAACGAGCAGAGGACCTCCCTCCTGCAGGTGAGCTGGGGGAGGGGAGGGGTAGACAGGGGAGGGGAGGGGTAGACAGGGGAGGGGAGGGGTAGACAGGTGGGGGAGGGGTAGACAGGGGTGGGGGGGGGGGGCCTGGTGGAGGTAGAAGTAGGGCGGTCATTGTAATTGCATTGAACGGAATGAATCAGAAGAAATGGTACCTTAAATACATGTGACACAACGTCCTCCGATTTTTACCGACCGACACCAGCCTCCCCTGGTAGATGGGTGTATAGATGAGGAGAGAAGGAGATTGGTAGGCAGACAGACAGACCGACAGACCGACAGACAGTCAGTCAGACAGGCAGACAGGCAGACAGGCAGACAGGAAGACAGACACACAGACACACAGACACACAGACACACAGACGCACAGACGCACAGACGCACAGACGCACAGACACACAGACACACAGACACACAGACACACAGACAAAACAAGCACTTAAGCATATGCAGCACTAAAAGCCCAGTTATCTTCCATGGCTGTCGGGAAACACGTATGAAAACAACCCTTTGGGACGGACGCAAACAGGAAACTCAGTATAGAGAACTGTTGACGGCAGAAACCTGTATTGTCTTAAGTCATTGTTCTGTAAAACCTAGTACTTTGCTGCTTTAATTTATGGACCCAGTTTGGTTTGACACATGTATATAAAGACATTCAAAGGAATTTAGGTGTGAGACCAGAGTTTCATAGTGAAGGATGGTGAGTCCACAGTTTCGTAGTGAAGGATAATTAGTCCACAGTTTCGTAGTGAAGGATAATTAGTCCACAGTTTCATAGTGAAGGATAATTAGTCCACAGTTTCGTAGTGAAGCATAGTGTTTTGTCTTGACACAAGGGAGGGTTTCTACGTTTCTACGTTTGGATGTTTCTAATGATGGTAATTTGTGGTCTGCAGACGCTTTGTGAACAGCTGAGGCAAGAGAACAACGAACTGCGGAAGAAAATGGAAGAGGATCTCCAGTACAGAAACAGAGACTTGGAGCAACTGAGGTGATTTTCTTTTATTCTTGTTTTTTTCCCCCTGAATGTTGCTTTGACCTCAGACTTCTGCTGTCTGGGGATCTTGTTCCTGTGAAACGAAAGAGGAGATCTGCTCTCTGTAAACAGCTCCCAACTGTCATCTTGAGTTTGAATTTCTCAGGAACGCCACTCCCCCCAGTCTTCAGATGAGCAATGAACAATGAGCGCACTTTCACTTTTCATTCTGGTCTTTATTGTTATTACTCTGACTTACTTAACTTGCGTCTTGGCCAGTGCCTGAGTGCGTCATATTTTGAGGTTTGTGATTCCCCTCCTTTTTCTCTTTCTTCTTTTTTAACGTCAGTTAAACACACTTTATGACAGTGCCTGCCTTTATGACAGAGCCTGTGATTGTATCTCACCTCCTGGTCCCTGAAGTGGTTGGAGCTTCATTAAGGACAGACAGTGATCAAGCTTTCGCTTTTGTTTGAGGAGTTGGAGCCTGACTGTTGTCCCATATAGTTTTAATAACCCCCTGCTGGGTATGATAGGGGTGTTCCCAGTGATACGCCCTGCCCATGTGCTCAGAGCCCATCTCTGTGGTACTAAGGGAGTGTTCTCACTAGAACATTTGCTTCACTTGGAATCGGAGTTTAGGATCAAATGTGTTTGCTCTGCGTCGTTTGGAGCGGTGAGAACGCACAATCGAAGTCGCTCCCGGAGCAAACAACCGAGGGATGCTCCGCTTGAAAAGGGTGGTTTCGCTCCGGTTACAAACAACGCATCCATCACTTTGCTTCGCTTCGCTTTTGGTGAGAACGATGCATCGAGGCTGTCCGTAGGAAAACAGCAGCGCATGCGTGTTGATCTGGATAAGAGCGGGACGAATAGGCAATTTTTTGGACCAATCAACTACCACGTCTGTTGCTTCGATTGCGTATGTTACTTTGTTTACATGAAGGGCTGTGAGAACGCAAATCAGAGAAATAATTTATGCAACAATGTTGCGAACTCATCCACTTGCTCCAGGTCCTGATTCAGACTTTCATGTGAGAACATGACCTGACCCACCTCTGTGTTACTAACCCACCTCTGTGTTCTCTGACAACTGCAGGCAGGAGAACCTGAAGCTGAAGGAGCTGGTCACAGGCAGAGGAGCATCGGCGGAGGCGGAGCTCCAGACTCCCGAAGCCAAAGAGGAGGTGGCAGCCAAGGAGGAAACCGCCAGCACCAGATCCAAGATGGAGGCCACAACGCCGCAGAAGGTAATGCAAAATCCGGCCCCTCCCCAGGGGTTCCCGCGCTGGTTTTAAAAAGCCGTAAAGGCTAAAATCCAGCTGTTTACAAGGCCTAAAAAGGGCACACATTTCAGTTATTAGCTCTAAAAAATGAGGCGCTAGGTATTCAAAATGAGATTAGCTTGTCCTGCAAGGAAATCAGTCCGACCACATCTATTTACGCGGAAATTCAAATGTACTTTTGAGTAATCATGGGACTTATTTATTTTATATTAATTATCCTTCAGACTTTTTTTGTCTGTATGGCAGTGAAATCCCTAATTTCATCACCTCGAGGATGACAAAAAGCTACTACACGGCGCCGCGAACAGGTCAAAAATGATATCCAAAGAGGTCTAAAAAAGGTCTAAAAGGTCTTAAAACTTGTAGGAACACTGCCTACCAAAATGAATGAGCTGCTAGATTCAGTGGGGCATAGATTTCTAAGAATCCAATCTAGGACATACTGTTAGATGTCTATTAATAGACGGGGTAAGGCGTGCGTGGCGTTGGTAAGCAGCGTAGATGTGAATGCGATGGTTCCTGCTGCGTGGCTGCGTGGCGTACTGTACTATGAATCACACCTGCCAGGCAGCAGGGTTCTGAGAACGCACAGCTACACTGATCTGTTACTGA
>NC_137688.1:4536680-4561680 GCF_963989245.1 Nansenia antarctica | reverse complement strand
ATACAGTATATCTCAAAAGTGAGTACACCCTTTAGATTTTTGCAAATATTCTGTTATATCCTTTCAGGGGATAACATTATCCTACTGAAACTTTGATATAACTTAAAGTAGTCAGTGTGCTGCTTGAATAACAGTATAGATTTATTGTCCTTTGAAAATTACTCAGTACTCAGTACACAGGTTGAGGAGGCATGGCTAGGTTTCAAAACCAAATTCCTAAATATTATTGACAGTATAGCCCCCATGAGAACCACCAGGGTTAAAGCCCGATCGGAACCATGGATGAATTCGGACATTCTAAATGCTATGAAAGTCAGAGACCTAAAATGCTCTGAAGTTCAAAAATGCAAATCAAAATTAGTGAAACACTTAAACGAAGATCTCAAAACCCACTTTGAAATTTTTTAAAAACAATGCAACAAACTATGCAATCAGGTAATTACCATGACCAAATGTGCTAAGAAAAAATACCTCGATAACAAAATCGAAGAAAACTTAAACAAACCACGTGACCTTTGGAAGCTACTTAATAGCCAACTAGGTTGCAGTCAAAAACTCAAAACCAGGTCTACAAACATCAGCATAAAATCTGGAGATTCTCTCTTTACAGACAAGCTGGATGTGGCTAAGTGCTTAAACACTTTCTTTACAACCATAGCCACTAAATTAGTTAACAATCTACCACCCCACTCAGGGCGTTATGGTGTAGAGCACATCCGTGCGTTGTACAATAAACTGGGTGTACGCAAAGATGATTTTAAACTCTCCATGGTGTCAAACGATGAGGTGTTTAAAAAGCTGGGAGCTCTACACTCAGAAAAGGCCACGGGCCATGACAATATTCCAGCCAGATTTCTAAAAGACTCAGCTGCCTCCATTACCCCAATCATCACCCACATAATAAACCTCTCCATCAAACAGGGACACGTCCCCCTTGACTTTAAAATAGCAAGGGTAACCCCACTGTATAAAAAAGGAAGCAAATTAGACCCAGGCAACTACCGACCTGTTTCTATTCTTAATTCCATCTCGAAACTTATGGAAAAAATAGTTTATGAACAGGTTGATAGGTACCTTACCGAAAAAAATCTGATGTATGAATTTCAATCAGGATTCAGAACATCCCATTCCACTGACACATGCCTTCTCTATTTGAACGACCACATCAACCATGAGGTGGACTCGGGCAAGTACTGCGGCATGGTCATGCTGGACCTCCAGAAGGCCTTCGACACAGTAGATCACCACATATTGTTAGATAAACTGAAAGCAATTGGGTTCGATAGAACATCGGTGAGCTGGATGCAATCCTACTTAGAGGGGAGGGAACAGGTGGTTAGTGTGAACGGAACACTGTCCCCCCCCCCTCCCAGTGACCTGCGGCGTTCCACAAGGAAGCATATTGGGACCTTTACTGTTCCTAATATATGTGAATGACATGTCATCAGCATGTGATTGCAATTTGTTCCTGTTCGCGGATGACTCGGCTCTGCTGGTCTCTGACAGGGACATATTGCAGGTGGAAAAAGCGCTAAGCACTGAACTGAGTAGAATCTGCATCTGGCTAGCTGACAATAAACTATCAATACACCTAGGTAAAACTGAAACCATCCTATACGGATCCCCATCTAAACTCAGAAAGGCTGAACATTTTAAAATAAAAGTGGGTAACATTAATATCACAAGAAAAGAGGATATTACATACCTGGGCTCCATCTTAGAGGCAAATCTTTCCGGAGATAAAATGGCAGCAAAAGTAATCAAAAAAGTGAACCATAGAACTAGATTCTTGTACAGGATATCCTCACTTGTCAGTAAAAACACACTGAGGACCCTATCAGGAGCTCTCATTCAATGTCACTTCGACTATGCCGTAACATCATGGTACTATAGAACCACAAAGGCCCATAAAACAAGACTCCAGACAGCCCAAAATAAACTGGTTAGGCTTCTGCTAGGCCTCAACCCTAGGACACATCTAACCGCTGCTCATTTTTTGAGCCTTGATTGGCTACGAGTAGTTGACAGAGTGCAGCAGCTTGCACTGGGCCTGGTCTTCAAGATACGCTACACCACAAAGACACCCAAGTACCTGTCAACATACTTCCAAAAAGTGAACAACGTCCACACATACAATACCAGAGGAAGCTCCACGAACCACGTTCAACCGCGTTGCACCACAAACAAGGGGATAAACTCGTTTGCAAACTATGCAGTAAAAATGTGGAACGCCCTTCCTATAATCTTAAAGGAGTGCAAAACACTGCCCACCTTCAAAACCACTCTCAAAAAACATTTACAGGAGGCTGCAATCCGTAACTGGACCCTCTAAATCAAAAATCAGATTGAAAGACCCGAACTACCCACTGTACATACTTTGTGTTTTGTCCCCCGCCCCCACCTGTGGTGTATGTCCCCACCTGTCCTACCCGCTGTACATACCTAATTTTTTGTTGTATTGTTCTTCCCATGATGGATGTATATTTATCTTGTAGATAGTACTAGTTATTTGTCTGTATTATCTTGTAGATAGTACTAGTTTTTTTTTGTCTGTCTTACATGTAACGATGAATTGAGAATCAAGGACCCCAATTGAAATAAGCCAGTGGCTTTCTTGGGTTTTTATCCTGTTAGTTGACCGTGTATGTAATATGTACTTTCATGTACCTACTTCTGCAAATCTTCTAATAAAGTTTTCAATCAATCAATCAAAAACACAGCTGTTAATGTCTAAACAGCTGGCAACAAAAGTGAGTACACCCCATAGTGAACATGTCCTAATTGTGCCCAATGATGTTGTTTTCCCGCCCTGGTGTCATGTGACTCGTTAGTGTTACAAGGATTCAGGTGTAAATGATAAGCAGGGCTGTTAAATGTTGTGTTTTGGGCACAATTCTCTCTGAATGCTGGACAACATGGCATCTCATGGCAAGGAACTCTCTGAGCGGCTGAAAAAAAGGATTATTGCGCTTCACAAAGATGGCCTTGGCTATAAGAAGATTGCCAACACCCTGAAAATGAGTTGCAGCACAGGTGGCTAAGATCATACAGCGGTTTTCCAGGACAGGTTCCACTCAGAACAGGCCTCGCCAGGGTCGACCAAAGAAGTTGAGTCCACGTGCTTAGCGTCATATCCAGAGGTTGGTTTCCAAAAATAGACGTGCGAGTGCTTCCAGCATTGCTGCAGAGGTTGCAGAAGTGGGATGTCAGCCTGTCAGTGCCCAGACCATACGCCGCACACTGCATCAAATCGGTTTGTATGGCCGTCGCCCCAGACAGAAGCCTCTTCTGAAACCGATGCATAAGAAAGCCCGCAAACAGTTTGCTGAAGACAATGAATCCAAGAACATGAGTTACTGGAACCATGTCCTGTGGTCTGATGAGACCAAAATAAACCTGTTTGGGTCAGATGGTGTCCGGCGTGTGTGGCGGCACCCTGGTGAGGAGTACCAAGACAAATGTGTTTTGCCTACAGTCAAGCATGGTGGTGGCAGCATCATGGTCTGGGGCTGCATGAGTGCTGCCGGCACTGGGGAGCTGCATTTCATTGAGGGACACATGAATTCCAATATATACTGTGACATCCTGCAGCAGAGCATGATCCCCTCTCTTCGGAAACTGGGCCGTTTTTTAGGGCAGTTTTCCAACATGATAATGACCCTAAACACACCTCCAAGATGACAACGGCCTTGCTGAAGAAGCTGAAGGTTAAGGTGATGGACTGGCCAAGTATGTCTCCAGACCTAAACCCAATTGAGCACATGTGGGGCATCCTCAAGAGGAAGGTGGAGGAGTGCAAGGTGTCCAACATCCGTGGGCTCTGTAATGTCGTCATGGAGGAGTGGAAGAAGATTCCAGAAGCAACCTGTGCAGCTCTGGTGAATGCCATGCCCAGGAGGGTTAAAGCAGTGCTAGATAACAATGGTGGTCACACAAAATATTGACACTTTGGGCACAATTTAGACATGTTCACTATGGGGTGTACTCACTTTTGTTGCCAGCTGTTTAGACATTAACAGCTGTGTACTGAGTAATTTTCAATGGACAATAAATCTATACTGTTATTCAAGCAGCACACTGACTATTTTGAGTTATATCAAAGTTCCATTAAGATAGTGTTATCCCCTGAAAGGATATGACAGAATATTTGCAAAAATCTAAAGGGTGTACTCACTTTTGAGATATACTGTATATATTATTTAGGATCAGTTTGCTTATACAGTACACTGCCCCTTTTTCTAAACTAGTTCTGTGTTGCTTTGTCTGAGCGGTCCAGTAAAAGGGAATATCTGAGGGGTAAATGCTTTGTGGTGTTTTACTTCTGTGTGTTTGTGAAGAAGTGTTTGTTTCCTCTGTTGTTAGTGTGTGTGTGGGAACTGTGTGGTGTGTACTTTCCCTGCTGTAGTGTCCTCGTCCCCAGGCTGAGAGAGAGAGAGAGAGAGAGAGAGAGAGAGAGAGAGAGAGAGAGAGAGAGAGAGAGAGAGAGAGAGAGAGAGAGAGAGAGAGAGAGAGAGAGAGAGAGAGAGAGAGAGAGAGAGAGAGAGAGAGAGAGAGAGAGAGAGAGAGAGAGAGAGAGAGAGAGAGAGAGAGAGAGAGAGAGAGAGAGAGAGAGAGAGAGAGAGAGAGAGAGAGAGAGAGAGAGAGAGAGAGAGAGAGAGAGAGAGAGAGAGAGAGACACAGAGACACAGAGACACAGAGACACAGAGAGACAGAGAGACAGAGAGACAGAGAGACAGGAGGGATGATAGGAATGAGACATTTCCATCTGAACCATTCAGCATTTTAACGCTTTTATCCAAAGTGACTTAGAGACAATTACAGGCACAGTCTCCCTGGAGTAGCTGAGGGCTAAGTGCCTTACTCAAGGACACACTAGTGGTGGTGTTCCCAGGTCTTACTCAAGGACACACTAGTAGAGGTGTTCCCAGGTCTTACTCAAGGACACACTAGTGGTGGTGTTCCCAGGTGAGATTTGAACTCATGACCTTCTGATCACCGGTCCAACTCACCAGAGCAGTGCTCTAAAGGCACGCTGGTCTTCTACCTCCCTATTAATTTTTATTAATTATTTTTTTCATTTTGTCATTTAGCAGACGCTTTTAATCCAAAGCGACTTACAATTACGAATTACAGGGACATTCCCCCCCCTGGAGTAACTGAGGGCTTTTAACTCACAACCTTCCGATCAGACCCTACCCTCAGACCACTGTTCTAACGGGCCTCCTGTCTTCTACCTCCCTAGACCACTGCTCTAACCGGTCTTCTACCTCCCTAGACCACTGCTCTAACGGGTCTCCTGTCTCCCCCCCTCAGATCACTGACCTGCGGCAGCGGCTGGCCGACTCCCAGAAGGCCGTGCTGGAGCTGGAGGCGGAGCGGGAGCAGAGGCAGCGCGACTACGACAAGAAGCTGCTCCTCGCCAAGTCCAAGATAGAGAACGTGCAGGTGAGGCCCGGGACCACACACGCGTGTGCACACACACACACACGCAGACACGCGTGCACACACACACACTCGTACGCACACATGCGTGCACATACACACGCACACACACACTCGCACGCACACACACGCACGCATGCACGCACGCACACACACACACAGTCGCATGCACACACACGTGTTTTAATCGAAAATTAATACATACAATACATTCTTTAGTCTAGGATTAAGATGAATCTGTCCAAACACTAGGGATGGACGGTTTTTCGGTTAAACCGAAAACCGGGGTTTATAAAAATAGAAACGTTTTTTTATCAAAATTTTTTTTTTTTTTTTTTTTTTTTTTTTGAAGAATAAAATAGAATAAGAATAAAACTGGAACATGTCACATGTTTGTCGTGTGTGAAAATAACAATGATACAGTCTGAATCTGCCGCGCAATGAGTGAGAGGTTTGGTCAGTTGTGAAGAATAACTGAGGATTAATATCTAATTGGGATTATATTTAGGGGTAACGAATCACTCTATGGGAAAGATAGTTGCCTTCAGTTATTGGTAGATAGGAAAGTTTTTTTACAATTACTCGCTTACATTTAATAAGATCATTTTCGCTGCTCTCTGTAAAGCGCATTGGGTCACTTTTGTGAGAAATGCGCTATAGAAATAAAATGTGATTTGATTTGATATCAATCAATCAATCAATCAAACTTTATTTATGTTCTATAGCACAAATCATGCATTGAATGTAACTCCAAGTGCAGTATTTACTAAACCACAATATAATAAAACAAGAGCTATACGGATCAAGAGTGTTTGTGCACAGCGCCACTGTGTGTGAAGGCGCTACTGAAAGTGATGACAGAACGCATGTCTCAGAAGATACGCGGTCACTTAGTGACGCAAAGGTAGTTCTGTATTTATCTCTATCTGTATTAGTACATTTATTTTGAAAGCTCTATTTTGACAGCTCTACCATGGGCACTTTTATTTTGATGGGGCATTCTTTGTTGATTGACTTAGGACAGTTCAGGACGAGTCAGTCTCGCGGCATGTGGTTTATATGAAAAGCTTTAAGTATGTTCACTGCATAATTCTAAGTCTAATAGTTCAGTGATTATTGAGCAGTATTCAAATATTTAAATACATTGAGCAGCAGCTGAAACTTTGTCTAAGAA
The DNA here is from genome assembly GCF_963989245.1 of Nansenia antarctica. NCBI lineage: Eukaryota > Metazoa > Chordata > Actinopteri > Argentiniformes > Microstomatidae > Nansenia > Nansenia antarctica. Next base: position 4,555,064 of record NC_137688.1, on the reverse strand, counting down.
CCAAGATATTGAGAAAGCAGTTCATTCAATGAAGACGCTGTTCCAAGAGATGATCTTCCGTGCAGGCGTGCACCCTGGATCAGCGGAGCTGGTGTGTTAAGTGTTCATGTGTTTTCATGTATGGTGTAGCTTACAAAAGTCTGCCTTTCCACTTATATTTGTGAAACTAAGTAGCCTAAATGTGTTGCGACTGTGCTTACGGTGTTTTAATGGTGTTCGACATGAGTGTATTGTAGCAGTAGGGCTCAATTATTTGAAATTGGCGCTCTTTTTTTTTTTTTTTTTTAATGTATTTTTCGGTTAACCGGAAAACCCCGGTTTTAGTCTTTGACGGTTTTTCGGTTTCAATAATTGGAAACCGTCCATCCACACAAAGATTCTAGAACATACAATCATTGGAGCTGAGTAGGGAAATGTATAAATCGTTAGCCTCATAGCATAATTGCCTACGCCATGCTTTACTTGTGGTCAGCCGAGCCATCTTTGTATGTAGTGTCAAAAATGCCAAATGTCAAAGAGATGATGGGGATTTTGGAATGTAACAAGCATTCTGATAGGCTGATGGCATAGAGGCAATAATGCACAGTGAATCAGCAGTGTTAGGAGAGTAGAGTTAGGCAGATATCTCAATTTGGCCAAAATATGACTTAGCCGTAGGCAATTATGCTATGAGGCTAACAAAATGCAAACATGAAAGACAACATACCAGACAGGACACAGACAACAATACAACACAGTACAGAGCAAGGGCCAGAAAATTGCTGAGTGCAGGAAATGCTTAGTGCAATCATCTGTGAAAACCCAGCCTGCTAATTACAGCACAGACAAAAGAGTCTTTCAATGTTTTTGTCCGGTGAGTCGGAAATCAATGGGCCGGATTCAGCTTATAAATGCCTAGTCCTGGACTAAACCACACACTGTCAGTGTAAAATCTCCATTGAAGATGATTCTTATTTTAGTCCAGGACTAGGCTTTAAGCCTTGTCTGTGAAACTACATTTACATTTGACATTTTTGGGCATTTAGCAGACTTAAGCCTTTATCCAAAGTGACTTACAACGAATATATTTGTCTAAGTAAGTGAGTCATCTATACATCAGTCATCGCAAGATAATTTAAATAATCTATGCTCGGGCCATTGGCAGTCACAAGGAATAATACTTATAATTATTATTATTATTATTATTTTCTGGACTAGTGTGGGGCAGGTTCTGGGCTGTCGTGTGTGGTTCTGGGCTGGGTTCTGGACTGGGTTCTGGGCAGGGTTCTGGACTGTAGTGTGTGGTTCTGGGCAGGGTTCTGGACTGTCGTGTGTGGTTCTGGACTGTCATGTGTGGTTCTGGACTGTTGTGTGTGGTTCTGGACAGGGTTCTGGACTGTTGTGTGTGGTTCTGGGCAGGGTTCTGGACTGTTGTGTGTGGTTCTGGGCAGGGTTCTGGACTGTTGTGTGTGGTTCTGGGCAGGGTTCTGGACTGTTGTGTGTGGTTCTGGACTGGGTTCTGGACTGTTGTGTGTGGTTCTGGGCAGGGTTCTGGACTGTTGTGTGTGGTTCTGGGCAGGGTTCTGGACTGTTGTGTGTGGTTCTGGACTGGGTTCTGGACTGTTGTGTGTGGTTCTGGACTGGGTTCTGGACTGTCGTGTGTGGTTCTGGGCAGTAGTGTGCTGTGTAGTTCTGCTCTGCGGTCATCTCTGTAATGAACCAGGATGTTGTTCTGATGACAGCTTCTGTACTTTCCCCCCTGATGCCTGATGTCACATTCCACGCTGCACGCACCACATGATTGGTGTGTGTGTGTGTGTGTGTGTGTGTGTGTGTGTGTGTGTGTGTGTGTGTGTGTGTGTGTGTGTGTGTGTGTGCGTGTGGGTTCCCTCACCTGACCGAAACCATGTTTACTGACATTAACCGACCGTGACCTTGTCTTGTCACATGACTCATCATCATAATGTTGTTTTCTTTGACCGTCTACTAATAATATAATAAGCTTTATTCATCCAGCACCTTTCATACGTAGGAACGCAGCTCAGAGTGCTGCACAACACAGAGCAGAAGGACCGATTAAAAACCAAAACAACTAAGAGGTCAGCGGACAGCAATACAGTGAAAAATGTCACACACCCGAAGGTAGTGGCAAAAAAGGGAGTCCATACATGTATTTAAATTATACAACTTAAATTTGATTAGATTAAATAAGCAAAATAAACTAAATAATATATGTACCGTATTTTCTGCACTATAAGGCGCACCGGATTATAAGGCGCACCTTCAATGAATGGCCTATTTTAGAACTGTTTTCATATACAGGGCGCACCGGATTATAGGGCGCACCGGATTATAAGGCGCACCGGATTATAAAGCGCATAGAATAGAAAATACTGCAGTCAAACGTTTGACTGGGGTTGCGTTACGCACAAGCTCCACCTACTGCGTTGCGTCACCTCTCCATCGGTGTTGTGTCAACTTCCCGTTGTCCATGCTCCACCTGAGCGTTGTCACCGTCAACGTTCTACCTGCTCCACTGTCAAAAATATATATTTTTCCACCTCAAGTATCAGCCGTTCGTCATCCATTTTTGCAACAAGCGTCAAGGACCTGCGGTGATTCACAGCTGACTCGCGTGAATAGCAATTCGCAATAGCTGCGACCACGAGATATAGAGTAGTTAGCTACAAGCATTTTCAATCTGGTATTATCTCTATTAGTGGATTAACCGCTGTGGTGATTTAACAGCTGATAAAAATACATCAAGTAGACTACAAACAGAGCAAAACAATAAAACAACACCAGAAAACAACCAATAGGCTATACAATTATAACCAACAACCAATATGTGACAGCTCCTGGTGAAATGTGCAACGTCATTTTTCAGTTTTGTGACTCTGAACGCAGCCACAGCTACGAACGCTGCTAACAAAACACATCGCTACGAAGGTCTAAACTGTATTTTAATAACATGACAACATGCTGGGAGAACATCGACATGCTAAAAACACATAACTACACATAACTAGATGAACACACAGTTCTTGCTTTTGAACACGAGCTAAAACGAAAGTATGTTTACAACTCAAGTCTTCCTTACCGGTAGCCTCCGGCAAACGAGAATAATGAATCCAATACAAGTGTTTAGTGATCGTTAAACTATTGTTTATTATATCGAGTGGGTACTTTAAAACTTCAAGTTGAAAGCACCAACAAGGACCGCCTCGAAATTCATCGATGTTCATGTCCCGTGCTCGCGCTGTTGCCTTCATTCGAATAGTGACTGTAGAGACGCTTCTCCTTGCGGCTCTCTGTTCAACAACCCACTGTTGGAGTTTGTCCTCTAACTGTGTCTAACTGTGGCCATCTCGCTTTGTTCCCTCGGAAACTCTGTTTAGTCTTCTTTACTTGGGGTCTTTATACACACAAGTGGTGTGGGACTGTGAGTAAGCACAACACCGGTGTTTACTGATTACCGTAATGCTGCAAGCGGTGCGGCTTTGTAGTTTACCAGTCGTACTGAAACATTTTGACAGAGCGCCTTGAGCGCCGTGTACAACCAGTATGGATCAACCAATTAACAAATTGATCCATATATAAGGCGCTCCGGGTTATAAGGCGCACTGTCGGTTTTTTTGAAAATTAAAGGCTTTTAAGTGCGCCTTATAGTGCGGAAAATACGGTATGTGAACATGGATAAGAATCAGTGGTGTATGCCATGAGTGAATGGGTGTAGAATGTATGTTGTATGTGTAAGGGGCGTATGGATGTATGTATGTATGTAGTGTAAAACTAAAAGGCCCCAAAACCTCGGTACCACGAGTCCTCACCAACAACCCCAAATGAACCAAAGCCAGAGGAAGAGAGAGTGAGCTGAGGACACACCCACACTATATATCCTCTGCTCCCCAAACCCAGGTGACACTACTTATTAGCCTGACGACCTACCCACTCTGCCAAGGTTCCCCAAAGGAACCAGCAACAGCCAATAGGCAGGCAGAGTGGGAGGCATGCGGGCGGGCGGGCGTGGTAACGTTGCTGTGTGTTCCAGGGGGAGAAGGAGTGTATGTGTGTGTGTGTGTAGTAGGGCTGCCACAAACGATTATTTTCATAGTCGACTAGTCACCGATTATTTTAACGGTTAGTCGACTAATCGGATCATAAATTACAGCTTATCGCACAATTACTCAATCGCTCTTATTTAGCTATCATCTTCTAAATCAGCTTCTAAATTTAGCTTGAAGTTGTTAGTTGTTGTTGTAGGCATGTGCTAACTAAAAATAAAGACAATTAAAATGATTGTTCACTCAAAAATAGATATTTTAATGAACTTTGCAGATTTATTTCTGGCATCACTTGCATGTAATGTAATGTAAAGAGTAGTAGAGGGTGCAAACTGCTGAGTAAAATGAGGTAGGCTAGGCACTAGGCAACCAAAAGAATACAAAAACAAAAATAAATACTTGTACAGAGTACAAAAGTTTTGCTTTGCTTCACTCATCTCATAGTAGAACGCGCCTTCTTAGCACTGTAACGTTAAGACAACATTTTTAGCTATTTGATAAGTATCGCTTTGATGACAACGTAAAATAATGTAAGAAGGCTTTTAACGTAACGATATCGTTAGCCAATAACAAGCTAACTAGCTTACCGAGACGAGCCATCGTCTTCCTCGTCATCTGCCACAACGTGCTTCCTTTTTAGATGCTCGCGCATCATAGACGTTCTGCCATGATAAGCGAGTTCAGCTTTGCAAATTTTACATTTTACATTCTTTTTTTCAACGTTGTGGTTGAAATGCTCCCACACTTTAGAGGTACGAGGACAGGAAGACATTTCTCTGTTTGTTTTTTCCGGGGAAGTCACGTGTGCCCCGGATGACCGACACTGCGCATGTACATCAAAGACACTGGGAGACGCTAGCCAGTGGCAGCTTCAGGGAAGAAAAACGAATGCTTATCGAATGAAATGAATGGTCTTTATTGTCATTGATATAGTACAGGTACCAAACAACGAAATTTGGGAGGGGGGGCTCCCCTGGTGCTAGGCAAAAAAAAAAAACGCTTATTTCAGCTCCAAAAAAACATGCGACTACGGCGATTACCAAATATGTCGGCGACGATTTTGGTAGTCGACGTCGTCGTGACTAGTCGACTAATCGTGGCAGCCTTAGTGTGTAGTAACGTTGTGTGTGTTCCAGGGGGAGAAGTAGAGTCTGAGTCTGAGTCTGAGTCTGAGTCTGAGTGTGTGTGTGTGTGTGTGTGTGTGTGTGTGTGTAAGGCCTATAGTAAGGTTGTGTGTGTGTGTGTGTGTGTGTGTGTGTGTAAGGATTGTAGTAAGGTTGTGTGTGTGTGTGTGTGTGTGTGTGTAAGGCCTGTAGTAAGGTTGTGTGTGTGTGTGTGTGTGTGTAAGGCCTGTAGTAAGGTTGTGTGTGTGTGTGTGTGTGTGTGTGTGTGTGTGTGTAAGGCCTGTAGTAAGGTTGTGTGTGTGTGTGTGTGTGTGTGTGTGTGTGTGTGTGTGTGTGTGTGTGTGTGTAAGGCCTGTAGTAAGGTTGTGTGGTGGTTGTAACACTGCTGTGTGTTCCAGGGGGAGAAGGAGACCCTGGGTACGGAGACGGGGGAGCTGAAGCAGAAGGTTCGTTACCTGCAGGATCAGCTGCTGCCCCTCAGCAAGCAGAGAGAGTACCAGGACAAGGAGATACAGCGCCTCAACAGGGTGGGTGGCTGTGTGTGTGTGTGTGTGTGTCTGTGTGTGTGTGCGTGAGTGTGTGTGTGTCTGCGTGTGTCTGCGTGTGTGTCTGTCTGCGTGTGTGTCTGTCTGCGTGTTTGTGTCTGTTTGCATGTGTGTGTGCGTGATTACATGCGTGTGTGTCTGCGTGAGTAGGGGAGGGAGGGAGTGAGTGAGGAAGGGAGGGAGTGAGTGAGAGGGTGAGTGAGTGAGTGAGTGAGTGAGTGAGTGAGGGAGTGCTTCTGCCTGTGTCCGGGCCTGCGCATGTCCATCCATCAACCTGTCTATCTGTCCCCCCCCCCCTAACTATCTGTCTGTCTGCCTCCCCCCCCCCCTAACTACCTGTCTATCTGCCCCCCCCCTAACTACCTGTCTATCTGCCCCCCCCCTAACTACCTGTCTGTCTGTCTCTCTGCCCCCAGGCCTTAGAGGAGGCCCTGAACCTGCACCCCCCCGCCTCCTCCCAGCCCCCCCCCCCAGGCCAGGGCAGCCATGGAGGGGACGGGGCCAACAACCTGCGCAAGCAGGAGCTGCTCACTCAGATAGCAGTGCTAAAGGAACAGGTGAGACACACACACACACACACACACACACACACACACACACACACACACTCAGATAGCAGTGTTAAAGGAACAGGTGAGACACACACACACACACACACACACACACACACACACACACACACTCAGATAGCAGTGTTAAAGGAACAGGTGAGACACACACACACACACTCAGATAGCAGTGTTAAAGGAACAGGTGAGACACACACACACACACACACACACACACACTCAGATAGCAGTGTTAAAGGAACAGGTGAGACACACACACACACACACACTCAGATAGCAGTGTTAACGGAACAGGTGAGACACACACACACACACACACACACACACACACACACACACACTCAGATAGCAGTGTTAAAGGAACAGGTGAGACACACACACACACACACACACACACTCAGATAGCAGTGTTAAAGGAACAGGTGAGACACACACACACACACATACATACACACACACACACACTCAGATAGCAGTGTTAAAGGAACAGGTGAGACACACTCTTCGGCTCACGGCTCTTCTAGTGTTAAATGATGATTGATCACACGGTCTGACGGATGGTTGACGTCTGGTCTCAGGTGAAGATCTTTGAGGAGGACTTCAGGAAGGAGAGGAGCGACCGGGAGAGGATGAACGAGGAGAAGGAGGACCTGAGGAGGCAGGTGGAGAGACTGCAGGGCCAGATGACCAACCTGACCAATCAGGTAAGCCGCTGATGGATCAGATGACCTGTGTCTCACCAATTAAGTATAATACTGATGGATCAGATGACCAACTCTGACCAATCAGGTAAACCGCTGATTCATAATGAACTAACTTAGCCACGGTTTATGTACTGTCAAACAATCTGTTATTCAACTTGTGAATTTTTACATGACTTTGAACATCGTCAATCATGGTCGTCATCTTGCTAACCCACCCCCCTCCTCCCCCCCCAGCTCCATCAGGCCCAGAACGAGTGTCAGAGGGAGCGGACGGAGAGATGCAAGCTGGAGAGGCTTCAGATGCAGCACCACAAACAGGTACTGTACCCAACACCCCCCTGTCCTTCTCACCACCCACACACACAGCACCGGACATACAGGAGCTCTGGTTGATGAGCCCCCTGCACGTACTGCCCCCTACTGGCCTAGCTAAGACAGGCCGCTCTCTCTCAGATGCTAAGAAGTGGGATGCTTGGGACAGCCTGACTCTGTAACGTAACCCCCATTTGGAATTGAGATTTGAGATTTTAATTGGTCAAAAGTAAGGGGTAGGGTTAGGGTTAGGTAAGGGTTATGGTATGGTTAGGGTTAAGTAAGGGTTATGGTTAGCCTGGGGATAGAGTTAAGTAAAGGTTATGGTGAGGGTTTAGGGTTAGGGTAAGTCTCAAGAATCCCACTGAGCATCTATCCAAACTGGCTTCAGAAGGCTGAGGTAAACCCAGCACACCAGCGCCCCCTTGTGACTGAAACAGGCCACTGAATGTCTGGCAGCAAACGTCGGGGCCACACCACCGGCCACTCCTCCAGGACACAATACACACAGGACACGCAGCGCCTGAATACCTCAAAACAACAACAACCTTTCGTCCGTAAACCCTTGAGTCACATTGGCAAGTCTGTCGAAACTAAGATGGGTGTGAGAAATATGTCTTTGGAATGTCTTCCAATGGTACGCTTCTCACCTTCTACCATATTGCTTCCACCTATCCTGTTATTCCCAGATCTGTGCATTTACAGTACAGTATAGGGTGGTGAACAGGACAAGGTCCACAGTGTAAAGCCATGGCTGGGCCCTAGGCTACACTACGCTAGGCTACCTCAGTGTAAAGTGCCATGACTGGGCGCTAGGCTACGCTATGCTAAGCTATACTACCTCAGTGTAAAGCGCCACGACTGGACGCTAGGCTAGGCTATGCTATGCTACACTACGCTAGGCTACCTCAGTGTAAACCCGCCACAGCCGGGCGCTAGGCTAGGCTACGCTGCCTTCTCAGAGTTAGCGGCTGCTGTGCTCTGACCGGGGGGGGGGGGTGTACTGTGTGATCACTCGTAGGCTCCGCCTCCGCCGCGGCAGGAGAGGCGTACGTCCGACCCCGCGTCGGGCTCAGCAGCGAACGGCCCGCTGAGCCCCCCCTCCTACTGTGGTCCCTTTGTGCAGGTGGGAGGTGGGCCGCAGGGCCTGGAGGGCTGGCCCGTACACTTCCCCCCGCGGATGCCCAACGCAGCCGCCGCTGCAGCAGCCGCAGCCTCCTCCGCCGTGCCTCCCCCCGGACGAGACTTCCAGCCTGTCACCCCGGTAAGGGTCTCGTCTCTCGGTCTCGGGTCTCAGGGTGGGGTCTCAAAGGACTTTGGCCCCCCAATCGGTCAGCAAAAGACAACCCCCCCTAGCCCCCCCCTAGCTACCCTCACACTCTCTCATCTAGCTAGATCGAGATAGAAATAGTACGGGTGTGTCATACAATCGCAAAATCGCAGTGGGGATGTGACGTTTTCCGACAGTTTTCGCTATTTCCACATAATTCAGTCAGGTCAGGGCCTGGCAAACCGAAGGGAAGGGCGAGAGGACAGGAAGTGGGTATTGTTTTGTGGGGGACAGTGTCACGGGAAGGATGTCAAACACGGGTCATCACCATCGATACCACTCCTCATTCCGTTCCATGCGTTACAATGAGCCAGTCCTCCGATTTTTCAACCTCCCGCAACCTTCCCCTGATTTGGCCTGGTGGAGGGTGAACAGTGGGTTGTGTGGGTGTTGTGTTATGTTATGTTATGTGAAGCTGTTGATGGATGCTGATGGTGGTTGTGTCCTGTTGTTGGGCAGGGTTTCCCCTGGCAGTCGTCCTTTCCACAGCCCAGGGGGGCACGAGGGACCGGGGAGGGCTCACGACCGCCTCCAGAGAACGCAGGTACAGTCACACAAGCTAACTCCAACTGTCAGAACAGGCTAACTCCAACTGTCAGAACAGGCTAACTCCAACTGTCAGAACAAGCTAACTCCAACTGTCAGAACAAGCTAACACCAACTGTCAGAACAAGCTAACTCCCAACTGTCAGAACAGGCTAACTCCAACTGTCAGAACAAGCTAACTCCAACTGTCAGAACAAGCTAACACCAACTGTCAGAACAAGCTAACTCCAACTGTCAGAACAAGCTAACTCCAACTGTCAGAACAGGCTAACTACAACTGTCAGAACAAGCTAACTCCAACTGTCAGACCAAGCTAACTACAACTGTCAGAACAAGCTAACTCCAACTGTCAGAACAAGCTAACTCCAACTGTCAGAACAGGCTAAATCCAACTGTCAGAACAAGCTAACTCCAACTGTCAGAACAAGCTAACTCCCAACTGTCAGAACAAGCTAACTCCCAACTGTCAGAACAGGCTAACTCCCAACTGTCAGAACAGGCTAACTCCAACTGTCACAGAAGAGATGCTCAACTCTGTCATAACCTCTCTCTCTCTCTCTCTCTCTCTCTCTCTCTCTCTCTCTCTCTCTCTCTCTCTCTCTCTCTCTCTCTCTCTCTCTCTCTCTCTCTCTCTCTCTCTCTCTCTCTCTCTCTCTCTTACTAACTCTGAATCTCTCGTACTGTTAAGGTCATAACCCTAACCCTATGATAGATTGTAGACAGTAAAACAAGCTAACTTCAACTGTCAGAAAAGACACACCAATCTCTTTCATAATCTCTCTTTCCCCCCTCTCTCTCTCTTTCCCTCCCTCTCTCTCTCTCTCTCTCTCTCTCTTTCCCTCTCCCTCCCTCTTTCTCTTTCTAACTCTGAACCTCTCATTGTACTCTTCAGGGCATGATGATCGATCAATGATGAAAGATTGTAAAAGCTTTTTTCTCTCTCGTGTTGTGTTCACAGATCAGTCAACAGCCACAGGTTTTGGAAAAAGGGAGCGACAGAACATTGACCCTGGAAAGCACTAAAAGCATCGCCGGTCCCTCCCACCACATGGGGCTGAGTGGTCCTTCCCACCACATGGGGCTGAGTGGTCCTTCCCACCACATGGGGCTTAGGTAGTAGCATGGATCAGTTTGTTTTGAGTTGACAAAAAGTTGAGTTGGTGTGGTTTGAACTATCATTTCCCTACTGAGCTGTAGATAACCTATAGGAATGTTGTTTATACTTGCGTTTTATAAGCCTATTTGTGAAACACTGTTTTACGCTATTCAGAATATATACATTAAATATTATTTAGATTTTTTTTTATTTTAACCTCTTATTATTTTGTATTTTATTTTTGTTTTGGGAGATTTAATATCTGCTTCATATGATTCTATGCAGGAACTGAAGTCATTGGTTAAAATAGGTTGAAATTATCAAAATACATTTTCAGACAATATACCGATGTGATTGCTGTTAATTAACGATTGTCCCACTGAAAGTAACATTTTTACAGACTTGTTTTGTTACGTGTAGTGTTTAACAATTCCCTGGCGTTAAAGGTAGAGTCTACAACATGGCGTAGTTAGCGACATAGTGTGGCCAGCGGCAGAGGTGAACCAAATTGAAGACCAGACACTTGCCAGCCTTTCTGTCACGCGGTTAATTGTCTTGGATAATTGCTTTGCCGTGCCCGTGCGCCTGTAGGGTCGCTAGGAGAGAAAACATCCAGTCATTCCACCTCCTGCAGCTACGTCATAGCGCTGAGTCTACCTTTGATAACAAGACTACTTGCGTTCATTCCAATGATTATTATGATAGGTAAAACTGCCTTGGAATTTGAATCATAGAAAATTGTAATGTGGATGTTGTTTCATTTATGATAATTTGTTCAGTACCATCGATGTTCTAGACCTGTACCATAAACGTAACTGTTCAAAAAGTGATTGTTGAAATACTAAAAACTTTGGGAAATGAATTTTGATGGTATTCCATGCCAAAAACGTGGTTGTGATTATTGATAATTTATTTATAATCTACTGTTTTGATAGTTGCATTGACTAAGTGTAAATCATTGTCTTTAGTAATGCTGTTCTTTCTATGTTGTTAATGTACTCCAAATATATTGTAGCTATTGACATATGTTTGTACCACATACTTACATACATACTTACACACACACATACTCAAACCCCTCATATAAAACCATCTGATGGACCTAATCTCATTTGAATGCAGCACTTTTCACCTTGACATCCTTGATTTAACGATGTAGTCACAGATTCCACTATTTATACACATCCTGAGGCAGACTTGTCTGTCTTCCACACATTTGCCCTCAGAGCACTTCCCTCACCTCAGGAGGCCTGGCTCGCCAGTTGTCGTGTGTCCTGGCGGTGTTGTGGCGTCCCAGTAGACTTGAACAGCTCCCTTTCCTCATCTCATTTCCTCGTTTCCTTTCCTCACATACCACCTTACCTTCCTTCATGGCCACCAGCGGGCTCCAGTACCGCTGAGTGTGTTCAGGATAGTTTTAAAGCGACTCTGAAAAGCAACTTGTGCTACCTGGATATTGAATTGTTTGGTTCCATACTTTTTGCGAGTAATAGGGTAAAGGGGATTGAGTGTGTGTTAACGTTAATGATCTGATCAACGTGACGTAGAACCAGAGAGGAGGAAAGCTAGCTCGTTTGAGGCTACTGACAGACCTCAGGCCTGGTGTCACAGCAGTACTGACAGACTTGGTGTCACAGCAGTACTGACAGACCACAAGCTTGGTGTCACACAGCAGTACTGACAGGGACAGGCCTCAGGCTTTGTGTCACAGCAGTACTGACAGGCTAGGTGTCACAGCAGTACTGACAGGTTTGGTGTCACAGCAGTACCGCTACACCTCAGTGAAAAAAAACAACTTCTGCCCGGACACCTCTGACGTCAACTCTTTAAGACCAGCAGCTCCATACTAACTCACGCCTCTCCGACAGACCTGTGAATCCAACCACTGCTGTGACACCCAGTCGACAGAAGCCTGCTCAGACAACAGTGCTCCAGTCCTCTAAGATAGGTGTGTGATTTGATTTGACGGTAAATTAAAATGCTACTGTACGTAATGTTACTTTTTTCCCCATTCGAGACAATAATAATGACACTCCGGCCGGCTGTGTGTGTGTGTGTCAGACTCAACAAGATGGATTTCCCCTCGAAATAAAGTTGAAAGTTAAATTGAGACTTAGCACTTTGAAAGGTTATGCTGTAATTACTGGCAGTTGTATTTTACTTGTTTGTTTTTTGGGTTGTTTTTTTGCTGTAGGGCAAAAGCACATCTTATGTGAGACTTTTTGTATTTGACTGGCTTAATAAACACATTCTAAATGTCTTTCTGCCTCTTCCTCTGGTTATTTTCAGAGTTTGTGTCAATAGGTCGCTGACAGAAGCAGGTTTAGGTGGCTAGCAACATGTTTGTCTTGTTTATGCACAAAATAAATGAAACTATTTTGGACCTAAATGCAGGGACACAGATACACACACACACACCCACCCTGTTGAGGCGTGGGAGCCAGCTAAGAGCCAACAGTAAAGTGTATTTTTGCAACAACTTGGCACAACCACCCACATCATCTCCCTACTGAGCTGTAGATAATCTATTTGAATGTTGTTTATACTTATGCTAAACTTATACTATACATTTCTAAGGCTATTTGTGAAACACTGTTTTAGACTACTCTACTAGAATACATACATTAAATTAAATATAACATTTTATTTTAACCTCTTATTTTTGGAGATTTAAGAAGCAGGTTTAGGTGGCTATCACTATATTTATTTACTATATATATTTATTTAAGGATTTTACGCACAAAACAAACTATTTTGGACACACACACACACACCCTGTCGAGGCGCCTGAGAGCCAAGAGTCAAGTGTATTTCTGGAACAGAATTGGCACCTCCACCCACATTGCGTTCCATTGTTTATTGAAGGTAATTAGCGTCCAGGCAGCAGTGGGCAGCAGACGTCTGGGCCGGGGTGATGACATGGCGGAGGGGTTGGCAGGGCCGGCCTGAATGCACTCAAGATGCTGGCCCGCCTCCCACCGTCAGGTGAGGCACCACAGGGTCACTGTTTTCAAGCCTCACCTTCATACATCATGCCCACCTCCCTGTCCCAGGAGCCTGTACCCACCACTTCCACTACTACAGCTACTTATAGAGGACCAGGAGACTTACTAGACACTAGACAGTACTTCCTACACTGGGGAAGGCGTGGTGGGGGTAGAAATCGGGGGGTCATTGTTGTAATGCATAGGATGAGGAATGTTTGATACCATTCCTTGTTCCATTCCATGCGTTACAATGAGCCCCGTCCTTCGATGTCCACCTCCACCAGCCTCCCCTGTTTCTACACAGACAGACAGTAGCCTACAAGCTTTAACTTATCTTAACTTCAACAAAAAAAAAAGAACTGAAAAAATAGCTTTGACATTAAGATAAGATTGGGGGGGGGGGGGGTCTACAGAATGTGACCTACGCAGATGTCTATGACATCACAGTGTGACGAAGACAGAAGCCTTTTAGGAGAAGTTCTGCTGAGAGTAAAGTTGGCGGAAGTATTTGAGGACGTCGGTGCGGACCTCGGGCACGGTGACCCGGGGGAACCAGCGCATCACCACCCGGCCGTCCGGCCCCACCAGGAACTTCTCGAAGTTCCACTTTATGTCGTTGGTCTTCAGAGGTTCCCAGAACAGCCGGTCCCTGGGGTTTCCAAAGCTGTCTCCCACGGGCGGGCAGGAGCGCTGCACGGCAGGGAAGACACAAACATTAACACTTTAATGCCCGATCCCAAAACTCTATTACTAAATGTAGCCTACATGTGGTCCTCAAAACAGGGTGCAGCAGCTTTTAGTCACGCTGCCGCATGCTCCTGGAACAAACTCCCTGGGGAAATCAAACAGGCCCAAACCAAAACTAAAAATATTTTAATCTAAGCTAAAAAAACGTAATGTTTTGCGACAGTTATGATTAAACACTAACACGTCTTCCATCCATGTCTTTTTTATACATTTCTATGATCTTATTTATTATCTTATTAAATGTTTATCTATATATGGTCCCGCTATATATATATATATATATATATATATATATATATATATATATATATATATATAAATATATATAACAGAGTTGAATAGCCTAAGGTATTGCTTGCACACTACCTAACTAACATAAGTCCCTTCAGGTCAAGGTCACTTTGGACATGGAGTTTCATCCACATCACACATGATCTTTAGTTAACTGTAGTCAGAGTTAGAGGTGATTCTAATTGATTCACTGTTTGGCAGCATAGAGACACTCTTGACTGCTCAGAAACATTGCAACAACACAGACAGTCATTCATGAGACCAACATGCATTCTTGAAATCAAGGCCTTGTACAACTCTGAAGGGTCACATGTGACCTGAGGTATTTCACTATCAGCTAGTATAATAGGGTAACTATTATAAACTAGACAGGGACAATTCCTGTGGAAATTGTGCAGTGTGCTTGCCCCTATGTTCTGTTCAAAGTAAAAAAAAACTTGAATGGTCAGGTTGTGGTCAGGTTGGTTGTTGTGGTCATGTTGGTAGTTGTGGTCAGGTTGTTGTGGTCAGGTTTGGTCAGTTAATTAGTTGACTAGTATCACTAAAACAACTGTTTGTACTGTACCTCGGCACTAACATGGTTTGGGGGAAACGTTGCCCAACAGTTTTAAAGATTAAGTGTAAAAAAATTCACGACAACCTTCAGTCACTTTTTTACCTTTAGGAAAGTGTAGACTCCTTGCTCCCCGAATCCATTCACGTCCCCTCTTTGAAACAACAGGAAGTTTGGAACGAATCCATTGCCTGGTCGAACATGCCTGGAACCAAGGAAGAGGTCAGCTTATCAGCGAGCGTCGCCTCTAAACACTCAGTCTACCCATCACGGGCCCCAACGTGGGCGACTGCCCTAGATACAGAACGGTATGTCCTGCTCTGTCTGTCTGCCCCGCCACCCCGCCACCCTGCCACCCTGCTATTGGGAAATGGGAAGTAGGGCTGATCTGGGTGGGCGAGAGAGGGACAACATGGTGAGCTTACAATTATAAGGTTCTATCTCCGTCTAGGGTAGTTCAGAGATATTGAAACGTTTTTACATTCCATTATGTTTTGTGAGATGGAACCTTTGTATTTTATGAATTACTAACTCAAAAATGTCAACATTTTAAAAATAACACCACACAGGCATTAATAAACACCTAATGGATCAGATTATGTAAAAAACTAAATTTTGACAAAAATGGAAATAGAACCTTATAATTCTAACGTCACGACTGAGTCATGACTGTTTGACCTGAGGTGTATTGCCATCACTGTAATATTTGTATGTCTGAATGCATGGATGACCAATTGTTTGTTCCACTGTGTTTTGTGTCTTTTTTTTATTTTATGTGACTATAAAAATAAAGTAAAACAAAAAAAAGAAATGATGGGAATTGTTACTACTGCTCCTCAGATATCAGGGGAGGCTGAGGGAGGCAGAAATCGGAGGACGGGCTCATTGTAATGCATGGAATGGAATGAGGAATACATTATACTATACTATACAAATAGAAAGTTATTATTATTATTATTATTATTACTACTATTATTACTCATTCCATTACAATGCATTACAATGTGCCCTGTCCTCCGATGTCTACCTCCACCAGCCTCCACCTCCTCCTGACTTTCCCGAGCGTGTTAAGCCTCAAATGAAAGTCTGTTGACTGACGGACTGTCTGAGGATTTTGTCCTTATCGCTGTTCATGCCGGCTTATAACACACCCAATCATTCAGGGTTATAACCCCCCCTTCAAACGGGTGCTTAAATGACTGGCATTGTTTGAAATGTCAAAGTCCTCGCATGCCAGCAGATAGTGGAATGTGACCTGGAGTGTGTGTGAGATAAAGGGACACAGATACTCACTTTAGAGTCGCCAGAATTTCATGATTGTCTCCTGGCTCCTGTTTCCCAAACTGATTGCTGGGAAACCCGAGAACGGTGAGCCCGTAATCCCTCATCTCCTCATTTAGTGCATTCAACTCTGATTACATGAAGGGAAAAAATGGGATTTAACGGTTTTAATTTTGGCCTACATGAACAAGGGCAATTCAAAAATGTAGCCTGTAGTGTCAACTCAACACATTATATTTCGACTAGCTATCAGTCGTAACGGTTATTTAAAGAGTAGGCTATAGTACATCAGGGGGTTTGGTTTTTAATTAATGATGCCTTTAGGCAGTCTGTAGTGTAGCACCCTGTTTAACTTCAATTTAACTGCTATTTAACTTAGCAATACGGCTAAGCTTTTTTGGGGCTAAGCATCGCTGCTCACACACAGGCTTTATCTAGACCTGTCTTGCTTGGTGTGGTGAGTGACCCCTGACCTTAGTCGACTTACCCAGGTACTGGAAGGTGAGACCTCAGTAGCTGGCTACGTTGACAATGAGGACAGTCTTCCCTGCGTACTCGCTGAGGGAGACGATGCGACTTCCATTCAAAGTCTTGGCCTTGTAGTCATAAATCGTGCCGATGCCATCTGACGAGCCGCCACAAACCTGAGGGTCAGATACACAACACACACACACACACACACACACACACACACACACACACACACACACACACACACACACACAGTAGGTAAACAGGATGTTGCCTACAGTGTAGTATTGTGTTTGCGTGTGATGTCCTCATTTGGTGCCGCATTATTTTCCTGTCTGCAGGTTTGCAAATATACAAATATGAATATGCAAAATATGTTTCCTCTATGAACATGTTTGTGAATATCTGTCTTTGAAATGTGTTTGTGGGAGGAAGGAAGGATGCTGGTTCAGCCCAACCGAATTTCTCTCTTGAGGATAATTAAGATGACTTACTCGTGAAGAGCAGCGTATAAATGCAGTTGCAGTAATAACACTTGTATCTATATCTTTTTATTCATTGTCTTACTATGATGTTAAATGTTTATCTATTCATTTTCTCTCTATATATGTATCTATTCTTGCCATTTTTATTTTTATTTTCATAAAAGAAATTCTTACTATCCTTCTTTCTTTTTTTTGGTTTTTATGCTATACATATTATGTAAAGCACTTTGAACTGCCGGTTGCAAGTTTTTTTATACAAATATATACAAATAAACTTGCCTTGCCTACTTGACTTTAAAGTAGAGAAAGACGCACCACGGTTTCATACTTTCATTTAACGGTTTAATAACATTATTCTAACACAGGTAACTAAGGATGGTTCTCTGATGCAGTGATTCTCCGGATGCCGTCGAGATCAGGACAGACGTGTCACTGTCTGTGGCAGAATAACAGTCTTGCGTAATGATGTTATCAACTGGTCAACTTAGGCCAACATGCCAAACTAGACAAATATGTATCTTTCACTTAGTGTTCTCCAAAAACAAACATTGCATCGCATACATTGAAGTCTGGAGCGAGTATTATAGTATTTACAGCATCAAACTGCCACCTGTTCGCATCTACATTTTAGTTCATTAGTTCTGACATCATTGAGGAGAGGACATTCATCTCCCTAAAGTTGCATTATTACATTTCAGACACACAGGCTAAACTATGGAAATCAAAAGCATTCATAACATTAAAACTGCGTTTCACACAATTAAGAAACAATATTATTATCTGTCGATCCTGAATGATATTGATTCCGCAATAATAGACTTATATCTCTGTGCACATTACCTGGGTTAGTGATTCTCCACCGCAGGGCTGTAAGACACCCAGCAGGACCAAAGGTAAGGTCCACAGACCCCGAGACCCCCGCATTGTGCTGAGAATAGAGGGTCCTGAGAGGGTCCTGGCGCTCCTCAGGTCGGCTTAATGGTCTGGCAGCTGTCTGTCTGCCACCGCTGGATGGACACCGACCTGGGCTGCGTTCGTAAATTCACTTAGGAAAATCTGCTCAGCACTCATGGAATGCCTCTTGTCCAATCAAATGACTCGGTCCCTTTGTGACGTTAAACCCAGTGTGCGCTCCGGCGCGCTCAGAGCAACTTTACGAACACAGGGCTTGATGACAAAGAGCTGACGCGCAAATCACTTTTAGCCAATAAACATCCAGTCAAAATATTTTTATTTATTTTTGGTCAGATGCTCATTTGGGGTTTAATGTACCGTAAACCACCCCCCAATCTAAACTGTA
>NC_137688.1:4522393-4531480 GCF_963989245.1 Nansenia antarctica | reverse complement strand
CACACACCTAACACACACACACAAAACACACACCTAATACACACACACAAAACACACACCTAACACACACACACACAAAACACACACCTAATACACACACAAAACACACACCTAACACACACACAAAACACACACCTAACACAGACACACAAAACACACACCTAACACAGACACACAAAAAACACACACCTAACACAGACACACAAAACACACACCTAACACAGACACACACAAAACACACACCTAACACAGACACACAAAACACACACTTAACACACACACACACAAAACACACACCTAACACAGACACACAAAACACACACCTAACACAGACACGGAAAAGGTGAATTCCAAAACACGATAAATCCGTTTGGTAATTCTTTGGAGATTACATTTATCATAACAAATCTAAATAACGGTAAATAGACTGTACTTATATAGGGCCTTATTCCAAAGCACTTTACAACGGCCTCTCATTCGCACATTCACACACACATTCACACACCAACGGCAAATAATCACGATACTAAACTTCAACAATCCGGTTATTGTCTAAGCAAATAAGTTAACATAACTGTAGCTACATTCCTTTCAAATGTACCACGAAGGGTTTTTATGTCAAGACAGCAATCATTTACAGCGAGAGAAAGTACATTTTCTTTTCGCTTCACAACCCTTCTTCACTTCCTCTCCGAGGGCGGTTTGATGTATCGTTTGGCCTCCGAACAACACTGGTACTGTAGTCTTGGGCCCGTATCAACACTGGTCCTGTACTGTTGGCCCGTATCAGCAGACAGAGAGGAGAGCTTGGGTTTCTACGGTTTCCCACCGGCCCGTTTCTGTGGAGGTTCTGGAGCCTCTGTGACCCGGCCACACTGACGTCTGATCTGTCTGATGTCCCGCGGCGCGGCGAGGCAGCGCCCTCGCCCTCCTCTGTGTTGTGGCGTCCGCCTTTTATGTAGCTTGTGGGACGCTTTTATCCAAAGCGACTTACACTGTCAGTGAGTGAATACATGCCAAACATTTTTTAGTATATATGTTACGGTACGGTATGTGGGAAAACGATTTATGTCTGAATTTTCCCCGGGGACATGGGTGGCAGCATAAAACGTCGACTTGGTACATGCTGGCATGTCTAATCCTACCCCTAACCCCACCCCTAACCCTAGTTTTCCCACATGTACCATATTCCCACATGTACTGTAACATGTATATTAACAATGTATGGCACTCACTGCAGTGTAAGTCGCTTTGGATAGAAGCGTCCACAAGCTACATGAAAGGCGAACTGACAAGTGTTAGTTAGTGCCACGCTCTACCAACGGATCCACAGAGGACCACAAGGTCCCAGTCTACATTTACATCTACATTTACATTTTTGGCATTTAGCAGACGCCTTATTCCAAAGCGACTTACAATCAATACATTTGACTAAACAAGTGAATCATCAGTCGTAGCAGGAAGAGTAATCTAGCTCAGGCCCGGGGCCATTGGTGGTCTTTGTGATAAAAGGAAAACGTTTTTAATTTGTTTTATTTGTATATATAGACACTGGAGAACAGAGAAACAGTACAGGGGGGGCAGTAGAAGTCTTAGGGGACACAGTAGAGGGGAAAAACGGGTGTCTTCAGGAGATGCAGTGCTCGGGGGCAGTTGATGTCTCAGGAGGAGCAGTTAAGGTGTAACCTGAAGAGATGGGTCTTCAGGTAGTAGATCACCTTAAGTGTCCGACCGAAGTGCACGAATCGGAGAAACAATCGAAACATTCTAGATGTGCCGATCAGCCTCTCTTGGAGGATCATGGGAGTTCAAGGAAAATGTTTTATTTCTTTCTAAACTATACTATTCAGTCAAAATAGTGATAATACCACCGCTCATCCGTGATCAGACTTAGCTGAGTTGCTGGAACTGAAGAGTATCAATAGAGTGCAAAAAAAACCAGCACACTCCGTACACTCAAATCTGTGCAAAAAACCCCCAGCATCTACACACTCAAATCTGTTACAAAAAAAACGTTGTTTATTGCGCGAGCTTTCGGTCATAGACCTTCTCCAACAACCAACTGTGGGTCGTTCTGTTCAGGAGGTTTCTCAGGCAGCTATGCCCCATTAGACCCCTGCTGAAAGGGCCAGGCGGGAGGGCGGGAGGGTGGGGGGACGGGAGGGCGGGAGGGCAGGAGGGCGGGAGGGCGGGGGGGCGGGGGGGGCCGGGGGGCGGGGTGGTGGGAGGTGGCGAGGGAGACTGAGGACAGAGACGTCCTTCTGGTTTCCTCCGTGCCTCTTCTCTTCTTCCCAAGGCCCGGCGCCAAACCCACAGCTAAACACACCCCACATCCAGAGCCCTGTATCATCAACACACACTGCATTTACACAGGGCACACCACACACACACACACACACACACACACACACACACACACAGACACATACACACACACATACACACACTCATTTAGCTGATGTTCTCATCCCGAGTGATTTACACTGATCCCACTTCAGTGAGGGGGCAGAAACAACATGCGTGACACGATACGTCGTGTGAGCGAAACACACTCTACAAACACACTTTCGCTGGGAACGTCTGTTTACCCCCCCCTCCCCCCCCCCGCTGTGAGTGTGAGATGAAAGTAAAGTAGAAGTGAAGTGGTTTTGTTCAGTCGTTCAACCCCTGGGATGTCGAGTACTACAGTGTAACGTTGTGAGTGGAAGTCAGTAGCCTTGAGAACCGATGGTTCTGGAGCCTAACGGCCCTTAGGGGGCAGGAGCCTATCTCCTGTTTCCGTAGCGTGAGGCAGCTTGATGTACAAGTACACCCCCCCTGGACATGACGCTGGTATGTCGCAGGGTCTTACCCCCCCCAATCCAACCCTTAATGCTGAAGGTATTTTCAGTCATAGATGAGAGAGAGAGAGAGAGAGAGAGAGAGAGAGAGAGGGAGTGTGTAGGAGAGGGGTAGAGAGAGGGGGTGAAGGAGAGGTTGAGGGAGAGAGAGAGAGAGAGAGAGAGAGAGAGAGAGAGAGAGAGAGAGAGAGAGAGAGAGATGCAGGGGGTCTATGCTCTACGGTCACACGTTAATCTGACCTAATTGGTAGCCTGATTGCTGACTGCAAACCACGTTCCATAAACCCTCCCCTGTAGGGTTAAGAAAAACAACCTGGTTAGGTCGTTAATTGGCCTTCCAGTAACGTCGGAGCTGTAGATCCTAATTGGACAGACGACTCACAGCTAACAATTAGCTGTGGGAGAGGAGGCAGGGAGGCAGGATACCACAGGAAATGTGGTTCACAGCAGAGAATAGAAAGCGCAAGTAAGAAAACCCCCTCATGCTCATGCTTAAAGAATGCTGGAGGGGGATTATATAAATCACTGTTTACGTACTTGGTTGGTGAGAGAAAAATGGAGGCTGGTGGAGGTAGAGAATGTGGAGGACAGGCAGGCGCCCACTAGTGAGAGAAATACATCTGTGAGAAAAACACTAGAGTCAGAATGACTTCTATGACTCGCCAAGTAGGTTTTCCACATACAAGGAATTCGCTGTGGTTGTTGGTGCAAACAGGCAACATGAGAATAATAAGAAGAATTAAAAAACAAGTAGTGCAAAAAACGTCAAGAACGTTTAGAATAGATATAAAATACAGTAAGATATCAATATTAAATGAATATTTACAGTATATAGTGTCTATGGGGGCGGGGTAAGAGTCTGTGTCAGTGGGGGTCCCGGGCCTTGTTGGTGAGGCTGACTGCAGACGAAAAGAAACAGTTTTTGTGGCGAGAGGTTTTGGTCCTGATGGAGAATTGATGAGAAACAACTGCTGTCGTTAACCAGTGTCACAGCCTTACGTTGCTCTACTAAAGAGTGTACACTCTGTCCTCTCGTGACGTTAGAATTATAAGGTTCTATCTCCATTTTTGGTCAGGTTTTTTTACATAATCTGATCCATTAGGTGTTTATTAATGCCTGTGTGGTGTTATTTGACATTTTTTAGTTAGTAATTAATAAAATACAAAGGTTCCGTCTCACAAAACATAATGGAATGTAAAAACGTTGACGCTCGATATCTCTGAACTGCCCTAAACGGAGATAGAACCTTATCATTCTAAGCTCACCATAAATTATTTATTAACTAATTATAAACCATTTATAAACCCGTTACAAATGTGACCTTAATGT
The DNA here is from genome assembly GCF_963989245.1 of Nansenia antarctica. Lineage (NCBI taxonomy): Eukaryota > Metazoa > Chordata > Actinopteri > Argentiniformes > Microstomatidae > Nansenia > Nansenia antarctica. The sequence goes on along the minus strand of NC_137688.1, from coordinate 4,527,310 downwards.
AAAGTGTTACAAAGTACAGTATAGTACTGTGTCTTGTGAAACATACCATATGTTACACCACCGCACCACAGCATCAGAGTGAAATACTGTAGCTCACGCAGTGTCATGGCCTGAAGTTGCTCTACTAAAGAGTGTACACTCTCTCCTCTGTGTTAATACGAAGTGATTATTGTGCCACGGCTAACAACGCTAATATCCAATATGTGTTTGGTTCACATCAGGAACGGGTTAGGGATGTAGAGCTCGAGCGAGCATAGACACTGACTGCTCTGTCTGGCTCTGTCATTGATAAACATCAAGACAAACCCCGCTTCAAAGCTTCAACTTCTTTTATCTGCCGGGTTCTATAAACCAGGTCTTATGGTATGTGTATATTGTGTATATAATCCAGGTATCACCGTATCATTATCGCTCCATTCATCATCATACGCTTCGCATTTTCTGGGTCTTAAAAAGGGGATTTTTGAGATCTTAGGTCCATACGGAGACACACCCTTCATAAACAGAACAGCTGTAGCGATGAGGGGCCATGCAGCTGTGTGTGGAGAGAGAACCCTCACCACGGTTACCGTCGTATTAATAGAAGGAAGCACACAGGCGGAGGTCAGCACTCTCTCCTCAGACGTACCAGCAGGTTTTTAAATTCGATTCGTTTTTCCGACCGCAGAACATAATACAGATAATAACACAGATAATACGCCCCCGCGCTTTCGTTAAGTCTGTTTGGTCGCCCCCCCCCCCCCTCCCCACCCCCCCTTTTCCTCCTGCGTATGAAATCGGCGAGACAATATTTACTGAACATGTTTTCACAAAAAAACAATCGAGCCGATAGCAACAGAAGAGATAAGGATGAGGGGGGGTGGTGGTGGCGAGGGCGAGGGGGGGGGGGGGTGGAGGTACGAGATTGGAGGCGGCCTGAGTTCGGCCTGTGGCTCCCCGAGTGTTTGAACTAGCATGGCCCTCGCCGGTTTCTCCAAACAACAAGTATTATTTACTGGAGCGTATCTGACCCTGCCAGGCCGACTGGCTACTGTTTATCCTCCAGACGAGACCAGACCAGACCGGAGCTGTGCTCTCTCTCTCCAGTTGTTTGGAACGGAGAAGCATGAACATCCCGTGGCGTTGCCAAGCCCCGGGTCCCTGGTTGGTGGTTGCTGGGTTGCTGGGCTGGGTGGAACGAACGAACGTCGTCCCCGGCGGACTCTCCCTCTGCGGGCTCTTTGTTTAAGCCACGCTGTCCCCTTTCATTTCCTGTCAAGGTGGCTCAGAGGGTTGATTTCCTGCCGATGAGAGAGAAATTATCTGGTCGTCAGTCCAACGGCCTAGTGGGGGGGGAGGCGGGGGGGGGCTTCTCTCTCTGGTTAGATACGGGACTGTACTGGATCTAGGCCCTAGTTTTTGTGTTTTTTAATGTTTTTTTTACTTTCCTTCCTTGTTGGATCTTTAGGATTTTTTTCTGTCGTCTTGAGTTTTATTTCTAAGAATTACCTCAGAGAGAGAGAGAGACAGAGAGACACACAGAGAGACAGAGAGAGAGACAGAGAGAGACAGAGATAGAGAGAGAGACAGAGATACAGAGAGAGACAGAGATAGAGACAGAGAGAGACAGAGAGAGACAGAGAGAGAGACAGACAGAGAGAGAGAGAGACAGAGAGAGAGAGAGAGACAGAGACAGAGAGAGAGACAGAGAAAGAGAGAAAGACAGAGAAAGACAGAGAGAGACAGAGACAGAGAGAGACAGAGAGAGAGACAGAGAAAGACAGAGAAAGACAGAGAAAGACAGAGAGAGACAGAGGCAGAGAGAGACAGAGACAGAGAGAGACACAGACACACACAGAGGGAGACAGAGAAAGACGGAGCTAATGGACTTCAGCCTGCTTTGGTGATTGATAGATTGATAGATTGATTCGGTTGACTGTTGCCCTTGCTTGCTTGCTTTGTGCCGGTGGTCCTTGGCCTCCCCTTGGGGACCGCTGGGTACTGGTAGGCAAACTGGCTAGTAGTCGCTCTATTGGTAGAGGGCTGCAAGGGATTTTTTTCCTGGCTACATAGTATACAGGTTTTTACTTTTGCCTGCTCGCGGCTCTGTCAGTATTGATTGATTGACTGATTGACTGAACATTTTCATTGTGTGAAGCGCATTGAGTTGCATCTTGTAAGAAATGCGCTATACAAATAAAATTTGATTTGATTTGATTTGATTTGCTTTCAAAGTCAAATAGATTTCCTAAATGGAATACATAGAGATTCCATAAAAACAACAATGAATACACACATTGTATTCTAGAACTAGCCACACGTGTGAACACGACCCAGTCAAAGTGTTCTTTCCAGTGTGGTCCTCTCAGAGATGTGGCGGAGAGAGAGAAGGAGGGAAGAGAAGGGAGAGAAGGATGTGGCTTCCCCTCCTCTCTTTGGGGTGAGTGTTCCATGGAAGTAGGTCAGCAGGGGAGAGGAAGGCCAGGGAGGGAGGGGAGGGAGGGAGGAGGGGAGGGAGGGGAGGGAGGGGAGGGAGGGGAGGGAGGGGAGGGAGGGAGGGAGGGAGGGGAGGGGAGGGGAGGGGAGGGGAGGGAGGGAAGGGAGGGAGGGGGTGGAGTGGAGGGAGGGGTAGAGGGAAGAAAATATGTCTTTCGAAGAAGGGGGTAGAATATTTTGGTCTGGGACCAATTTGAAAACGTCTGGCATCCCCCCTTCTTCTTCCTGTGGCCTGCACCCCCTCTCAGTCGGTGAGCGTGGGCGTCGTAAGGAGCTACCATATCTCTCAGACACATCGTCCATTTCATTGTTCCTGTCAGTATGTACCTCCACGAAGACCCGGTCTGTCCATGCAGATGACAATGTACAGTAGTCAGTCAGTCAGTCAGTCAGTCAGTCAGTCAGGCAGCAGACACTCTTGTCCCGCAGAGGGCTGCTAGCTCGCCACGTAATTACAGTAGAAGAGCAGAGTATGTCCAGACAGAAAGCGGTTTTCCCACAAACTGTTGTGAGGAGGCTGGGGGAGGGTGGTGGGGGCTGGGGGAGGCTGGTGGAGGCTGGTGGAGGCTGGTGGAGGCTGGTAGAGACTGCTGGAGGCTGGGGGAGGCTGAGGGAGACTGAGGAAGGCTGCTGGAGGCTGAGGAAGGCTGGTGGAGGCTGGTGGAGGCTGAGGAAGGCTGGTGGAGACTGAAGAAGGCTGGTGGAGGCTGAGGGAGACTGGTGGAGGCTGAGGGAGGCTGGTGGAGGCTGGTGGAGGGTGGAGGAGGCCTGTGGAGGCTGGTGGAGGCTGAGGGAGACTGGTGGAGACTGAAGAAGGCTGGTGGAGGCTGAGGGAGATTGGTGGAGGCTGAGGGAGGCTGGTGGAGGCTGGTGGAGGGTGGAGGAGGCCTGTGGAGGCTGGTGGAGGGTGGAGGAGGCCTGTGGAGGCTGGTGGAGGCTGGTGGAGGCTGGTGGAGGCTGAGGGAGGCTGGTGGAGGCTGGTGGAGGGTGGAGGAGGCCTGTGGAGGCTGGTGGAGGCTGAGGGAGACTGGGGGAGGCTGGTGGAGGCTGGTGGAGGCTGAGGGAGACTGGGGGAGGCTGGTGGAGGCTGGTGGAGGCTGAGGGAGATTGGGGGAGGCTGGTGGAGGGTGGAGGAGGCCGGTGGAGGCTGGTGGAGGTAGACGGGGCTCATTGTAAACGCACGGGACGGAAAGAGGAACGGCGTCAATCCCACATTTACATTCCACGCATTACAACGAGGCCCGTCCTCCCATGTCTACCCCCCACCAACCTCCCTTTGGCTTACAGTCCTGACTCATCTGGTAAACACGCTGAACTTCACATTGACCAGATATGATGAACTCTGAGCGTCTGGTGGCAGTTAAACTTGAACAGTGAATGGACCAGCTTGACCCTGAGAGGTTGACCTCGGTCTCTGGGTCTCTGGCACGGGCACAAGACATTCCTCCATTCCTCCTCCCCAGACACTCATCTGCCTTGTATAGGCCTTCAGGGACGTCACGTTTCATCCCTAAAAGGCCTGTAATATACATTACGTCAAATGTGTTGTTGCACATAGATGCTCACACTCGCTACAGGACATACATGTAGACGAGAGGATGCCGATGTACTTCTCTGTAGGTGTCGTAAACACACACGGACGTACATGTAAACAGGATACACGGATCGTTTACATGCGTGTTGTGTGATACAGAGCATCGTGGTACAGAGCCGATTCACAGGCGGTAAAGGGACACGTCGCACATTTCTAACGTCACATTCGTTACCTCAGACACCGTGTGTGGAAACGGACATTTTCAAACGGACATTTTCAAACGGACATTTTCAAACTGACATTTTCAAACTGACATGCCTGAAGAAGGTCTACGACCGGAAAACTCCCCTGCGATAAACAACGTTGTTTTGCACAGAATTTAGTGTGCGGATGCAGTTTTTTTTTGCACTCAAACTGACATTTTTTAAACTGACATTTCCAAACTGACAACAGATCCTGAGGGAAATGACTCCCTACCATGTCAAAACATTCAGTTGTTTTCAGAAACTACCAGGGGTTTCCAGTCAGCGGGGAGGTGTGTGTGTGTGTGTGTGTCTGTGTGTGTGTGTGTGTGGGGGCGGGGGGGGGGGGGGGGGGGGGTGAGGCTGTAGTTTTGAAGATCAATCATTTCGTTTTCTCCCCCAATGACATCATAGGGGGTCATTTCCTCTAACCCTAACCCATGCTCTGGAGACACTGCTATGGTGCTGGATATAACCAAAGTCTTAAAAATGGCTGAAATGTCCCTTTAAGTTAAGTACTCTACTATAATGCTAATAACTAGACATAGCTATAGTATATAGAGCCTTTCAGGGGACCCAAGGTCGCTTTACAGAGAAACAGAAAGTAACAAAAACAGTCAGACAGACAAACAGACAGGCAGACAAAACAACAACAGAACTCGAGGC
>NC_137688.1:4517393-4519893 GCF_963989245.1 Nansenia antarctica | reverse complement strand
TGGACTTTTTAAATAGGCACTACATTTGATAAACACTGCTATGTCTGTCTGTTTTTATTGTATGTATTAATGTATGTGACCTATGTGTGTTTTTAATGTGGAACTGTATTCTTGAGCTGCACTTCTGCCTGTCGAAGGAGAATTTCTGTCACTGTGTGACAGACAATAAAGCTATCTGGAATCTTGAATCTTGAACACTGTCTGAGGTCTGGTCTGGTCTGGTCTGGTCTGGTCTGGTCTGGCAGGACTAACCACAGCAGGGGTCCATGGGATAGGAGGGATAGGGTTAAGGGGTCCAAGGGATTAGGGTTAACCCTCACCCATGATTCAATCAATCATTATGACTTGACCAGGTCACCTGACTCAGTCTGGCCAATAGTATCCTTTCTAGATTCTGGAACTCCTAGAAGTGTTTTGTGTTTTTGGGTTTGGTCTGTTGTTTTGGAAACCATAACTGTCTACTGTCCCTGTTTGTGGAAAATCACAACAGACAGCAAGACATAATCTGAATGGTGTTGACAGTCACATACTGATGTAACAGATGTTATCAGGTTGTTGCCGACAGCAGCCCCGTGATTAGAGTTGCTCCAACCTCAAGTCTGAAACTCACGATCCTCTCTCCTCAAACAGCCAACGTTAACCAGCTACGCTATCGTAGCATAACAACTAGCTAATTGGACAGCACGGGTGGTGGTAGCGGGGGGGGTGGGGGTGGGGGTGGGGAGGGTATTTGACCTTGAGGAATGAGTTTACCATCTCCGGCGCTGGGTGACGCCTACAACTGTCCCGGAGTCAGATCCTAAAGTGGCTGTTGCAGAGTGCCGTCGTCCTGCGTGACACGGCTAAAACGGTTTATGAGGGGAAACGATCGTAAGAGCCGAAACTGTTCGTTAACCCCCGGCTGCAGCTTGTCATTACGGCCCGCCGCTGGCTGGCATACATCATAGTTACTGACTCTGGGTCTCTGGGATGTAAGGAAGTCAACTTGAGGTTTTGGACAGGATCCCGAAAACAAAATGTTACTGTCCTTTTTCGGTTGTGCTTGTTTTTTTGTTTTTGTTTTTTTCTTCTGGGACGGTAATAACCTTGTTGTGTTACCCTGGTAGGGTAGCTTCCTCTCTTGATGTGATTGTATTACTGTATGCCTCTCTTGATTGTATAGTATGTCTAGGGGCGGCTGATGATCTCAAGGTTGGCAGATCAGAGGTTCGAGCCCCGGCTGGCCACATGTCGAAGTGTCCTTGGGCAAGACACTGGACCCCCAAAAATTGCTCCCAGTGAGCGGGCCAGCGCCTTGCATGGCAGCTTGCTGTGTGTGAATGGGTGAATGAGAGGCCGTTGTAAAGCGCTTTGGAGCAGCAAAAAAGGTGCTATATAAATGCAGTCCATTTATGCATTTTACCCCATGGTAGGTATAGTTTGTCTTGTCACTCATCTTCTGTGCTTTCGATGACGCTCTCTCGCAGGCTCTCGGATAACCCGGTGTGATGTCTGGACACGAGGACGGGGAGGAAGGGGAGGAAGGGGAGGAAGCGGAGACGCTGTGAAGTGAAACCGTTGCGTTTTAATGCGTTTGTGTCGCTTCACCTTTCTGACATCTTGACAGCTTGTCAGAAATTCTGTACTGTAGGTCTTCAGGGGGTGGAACACACCAACCTGCCAGAGGGGTGGGGGGGGGTTCTGTTTCCACTTTCCAAACTGTCACCTCAGCGACTTCCTGTGCAGTGTACATTGATACCCCCCCCCCCCCCTCCTTTCTGTTCCCTCCTCCCTCCTGCACATTAGGGGTAGTTAGTGAGACGTGGATGACGGTTGGTCGATGAGGCGTCAGGGGTGATGGGGAGGGGGGGGTTTCTGTCAGGATGTGTTTGGCGGCGTTGGGGAGCGTGTGGTAGTGTTCTTCTCTAATGGAGCCTGGCCTGGGTCGCTCTGCCAGACACTGACTCACCCAGGGGCAGACCTCCCCCTCCCCCCCCCCCAGGGGCAGCAGCTCAGAGCCGCACGGCGCACTGGGGGCCTATTCATGTTAAACCAACATGTCTGGAGCAGGCGTACAGTACACACACACACACACACACACACACAGACACAGACACAGACACAGACACAGACACAGACACAGACACAGACACACACACAGACACACACACACACAGACACAGACACAGACACAGACACACACACAGACACACACACACACAGACACAGACACACAGACACACACACAGACACACAGACACATACACACACAGAAACACACACACACACACACACACACACACACACACACACACACACCAACATGTCTGGGAGCAGGCAAGCAGGGGAACTGGGAGGCAGGCATACAGTATACACACACACACACACACAGACACACAGACACACACACACAGACACACACACACACACACACAGACACACACACACAGACACACACACACACACACACACACACACACAGACACAGACACAGACACACACACACACAGACACAGACACA
>NC_137688.1:4482393-4502393 GCF_963989245.1 Nansenia antarctica | reverse complement strand
TGTCTTGAACATTATTGGAAGAGGCGGTGATGTCATGTGGAGCGTGTGAGTGTCTTCTTCTCCTAGACAGACATGAGGACACGTCTGCGGTCGGCAGGGGAGCGCAAAACAGCTGTGGGAAAGGGGCGTGTCATAATACACACTCACCCAACAATGCTATTAGGAAACACACCATACCAATACTGGATGAGGCGGCCTCCCTTCACTCACGAAACAGCCTCAAGTCTTCGTGGTCGATCGTTGATTCCACAAGATGTTGGAAACGTTCCTTTGAGATTCTGGTTGGTCGTTGGTGTTGACATGATTTGCCTCAGGTGAACTTTCAAACTGTGAAACTCTTCCCCCGTTCTACCACATCCCAAAGGTGTTTTATTGGATTCTGATGACTGGGAAAGCCTTCGAAGAACACTGAACTTGTTGTCGTGTTTATGAAACCAGTTTGAGAGAGACGTTTGCTTTGTGACATGGTGCATTCCCCGACATTCTCCACACCGTTGCACCACCTGAGTGAAGGAGAAGGTGTACAGGTGTTCCTCATAAAGTGTTTGATGAGTGTACACACACACACACACACACACACACACACACACACACAGACACATACACACACACACACACACAGACACATACACACACACACACACACACACACAGACACACACACACACACACACACACAAACACAGAGTACACACACAGACACACACACAGACACACACACACACACACACACAGAGTACACACACAGAGTACACACAGCCAGAGCTATCGTACAGCTGTGAACACACCCTCACCTGAATCTCACCATCAACCACAACAGACAGTAACCACAAAGGGCATTGTGGGAAACGGCGGCGGAGAGAGAGAGAATGTGAGAGAGATGTGAAGAATAGTTTGGGGATGACGGTTGAACGAACTTCATAAGGGATGGCCGGCGCTCTAGAGTTTCTCTGAAAACTCTTCTCTTCTTTTATGGTGTTTAGATTTGTGTGATTCACCCACCTGTGGTACTGCAGGAATGTTTTCTGTGGTGTCTGGTTCTTCTGCCCCGCTGAACAAGCCTCCTCTTGGTCGATGCGTCACGAGTCCACCGCCGTGGGGGAACAGTGACCTGATAAGACCTGTCCGTTACTTTGAGGTTTTTTCTTCTTTCTGTTCTGTTCTCAGGGATAATGTTCTGTTCTGTCTTTGCGGCCGGAGGTACAGTAGGAGGACCGCTCCAGACACAGCGCAGGTGTGCATACCATAGCCATACTTGTTATTCAGCCTGACTTCCCCCTCTGTCTGCTGGACATTACTGTAGGATAGATGGGTCTATCAACCTTCGCTCACGGTTAAAATTAGATCCCCAACATCTGTTCTCCATTTGAATAACAAATGTGCCTCTGGAGTTAGTTCTCTCTCTCTCTCTCCTCTCCTCTCCTCAAGTCTCTCTCTCTCTCTCTCTCTCTCTCTCTCTCTCTCTCTCTTCCGTGGATGTAGATGGACACAGATACAACGGCCTACTTTGTATGAACTTGCTTTATTGCTTCACGAAAAAGAAAGAAAAAAAAGAAAAAACACATCGGATAGCAGATGAAAAGTTAATTAACAACGCTAACAGATTAAATGTACTTCCTCATCTGACATTTGAATAAGAATAACACGGTGGACGCCAACACAGACAAACTCAGGGGAGTGGAGTGAGTTCAACACGATTTAGCTTTGGCTGGGGATGGAGGCGTCTGACCAGCCGGGGGGGGGGGCTGTGGCTCAGGAGGTAGAGGCTGGTGGAGGTAGAGGCTGTGGCTCAGGAGGTAGAGGCTGGTGGAGGTAGAGGCTGTGGCTCAGGAGGTAGAGGCTGGTGGAGGTAGAGGCTGGTGGAGGTAGAGGCTGGTGGAGGTAGAGGCTGGTGGAGGTAGAGGCTGGGGGAGGTAGAGGCTGGTGGAGGTAGAGGCTGTGGCTCAGGAGGTAGAGGCTGGTGGAGGTAGAGGCTGTGGCTCAGGAGGTAGAGGCTGGTGGAGGTAGAGGCTGTGGCTCAGGAGGTAGAGGCTGGTGGAGGTAGAAGCTGTGGCTCAGGAGGTAGAGGCTGGTGGAGGTAGAGGCTGGTGGAGGTAGAGGCTGTGGCTCAGGAGGTAGAGGCTGGTGGAGGTAGAGGCTGTGGCTCAGGAGGTAGAGGCTGTGGCTCAGGAGGTAGAGGCTGGGGGAGGTAGAGGCTGTGGCTCAGGAGGTAGAGGCTGGTGGAGGTAGAGGCTGTGGTGCAGGAGGTAGAGGCTGGTGGAGGTAGAGGCTGGGGGAGGTAGAGGCTGTGGCTCAGGAGGTAGAGGCTGTGGCTCAGGAGGTAGAGGCTGGGGGAGGTAGAGGCTGTGGTGCAGGAGGTAGAGGCTGGTGGAGGTAGAGGCTGGTGGAGGTAGAGGATGTGGCTCAGGAGGTAGAGGCTGGTGGAGGTAGAGGCTGTAGTTCAGGAGGTAGAGGCTGGTGGAGGTAGAGGCTGTGGCGCAGGAGGTAGAGCCGGCGTCTAATGATCTCAAGGTCGGCAGATTTGTGGTTAGAACTCCGGCTGGCCACATGTCGAGGTGTCCTTGGGCAAGACACTGAACCCCAAATTCCTCCCAATAAGCGGGCTGGTGCCTTGCATGGTATTTTGCCGCCATTGGTGTGTGAATGTGTGAATGAGAGGCCATTGTAAAGCTCTTTGGAATAAGGCGCTATATAAGTCAGTCCATTTACCATTTACTTGGTAGAGCATGGCGCTAACAACGCCTAGGTACACGTACAACATGTTCTGTGTGTGTGTGTGTGTGTGTGTGTGTGTGTGTGTGTGTGTGTGTGTGTGTGTGTGTGCCTGCGTGCGTGCGTGGGTGCTTCTAAGAATAATATTGTCCAGGATGGACGTGATGCTTACGAGAGGAGCTCACTGTAATATCAAAACACTTAGGTCACCTTCTCCACCTCTCCACCTCTCCACCTTCTCCCCCCCTCCACCTCCCTACCCTATCCACCTCTCCACCTCTCTACCCTCTCCAGCCCTCCATCCTCCACTCCCTCTGTCTCCGGTTCTCTCTGAAAGAGAGGAAATTCCTCTCTAGGGTGACCAGCCCAGACACACACACACACACACACACACACACACACACACACACACACACACACACACACACACACACACACACACACAGACCCAGACTAACACTAACACTGTCAGGGGTGTTGTCCGAACCTCCTCCGTAATGTTGTGTGTGTGTGTCTGTGTTTGTGTGTGTGTGTGTGTGTGTGTGTGTGTGTCCTCTCAGTGTTGTTTTTATGTGTGTGTGTGTGTATGTGTGTGTGTGTGTCCTCTCAGTGTTGTTTGTGTGTGTGTGTGTGTGTGTGTGTGTGTCCTCTCAGTGTTGTTGGTATGTGTGTGTGTGTTGAGTGTTGTTGACAGGATTATGTAACATGTAAGTTGTCGAAAACAACATTTCCCCCCCAAAAAACTGTTTGTTTGTTTATGAAACAGCTGGACTTCCCTTGGTCGTTCAGCATAATATATATATATATATACTCTACATATCAGGACATCAGACGTATCATCAGGACATTCCCCTCTTACCTACTGCTGTTCAAGCGGCATCAAGCTGTCTTGTAAAATGTCACAAGGCAAATTCTTTCCAAAGATCTTGAGGAGAAGGATTAAGGAATCTTTTCTTCAACCGTTTTTACTGGCAGAGACCACTACTGAATAAGTCACGGCTGCTCCACGCACCGACGCCCCCACTGTTTGTGGCTAACAGACTGGAGGAAGCTTCAGACGAATCTAAGAAGAGAGAGTATAAATATTAACCTTATCCCATTACGTTTACATGTGTGCGTATGTCTTACACACTCAAACAGTATGTTGACCTTTTTGTTAAATGTAAAAAGGGTGATGAGCGCATGTTTGTTTTCGTGCGTTCGGAGCCAAAAGCTTGAGTGGTTTCAGGTCTCTGGTCGACGGCCATGTTTGTTTCTCTGGGTGTTCTCGTCCCCCGCGGTCAAAGATCTGGACGTACCTGGAGGACAGGTGACATGGAGGACCTCTACCTGTCCTCTCAGGACATGTCATACCCTCCCAAGCTGTAATAATAATAATAATAATAATAATAATAATAATAATAATAATAATAATAATAATAATAATAATAATTTATTCATTTTGTATAGTGCTTTTCTCTGTATTCAAAGACTACATCCCATGGTCTGGGGTGGTCCAGTGGTCTAGCACCAGTACCATGGCCTGGGGTGATCCAGTGGTCTAGCACCATGGCCTTGGGGTGGTCCAGTTGTCTACCACCATGGCCTGGGGTGGTTACAGTGGTCTAGCACCATGGCCTTGGGGTGGTCCAGTGGTCTAGCACCATGGCCTGGGGTGGTTACAGTGGTCTATCACCATGGCCTGGGGTGGTCCAGTGGTCTAGCACCATGGTCTGGGGTGGTCCAGTGGTCTAGCACCATGGTCTGGGGTGGTCCAGTGGTCTAGCACCATGGCCTGGGGTGGTTACAGTGGTCTAGCACCATGGTCTGGGGTGGTCCAGTGGTCTAGCACCATGGTCTGGGGTGGTCCAGTGGTCTAGCAGCATGGCCTGGGGTGGTCCAGTGGTCTAGCACCATGGCCTGGGGTGGTCCAATGGCCTACAGCATCACACGCCTGTGTGTAAACATCTGGACTAGGTTAATATGAACACAGTGGAACATTGTGACGCTGTGCTGCAGAACTGCAGGTGTTCAGAGGTGTGAATTGGTGTGATTGACATTAAATACACTGCTCCTAAATACTGCTTTATTTATCTATTTATGTTATTTTAAATGTATCTTTTCGTGTTAGTTGATGAATCTATATATACAGTATATGTATTTACTTATTTTTAAATCTTTTAGTAATTCTTATATTCTTTAGTTATTTTTGGTTGTCTTTGTTCTATGCCCCTTGGATGGTTTGGTTTATTCTTGTTTTATTATGTAGTTTATATTATTGCTATTGTGTGTTTTATTTATTACTATTGTTCTATTGTTGTTTCCAAGCGTCAAAGCACTTTGAGCTGCAACGTTTGCAGGAAAAGTGCTATACAAATAAAAGGTATTATTATTATTTATTATACAACAGTTAGTTCCGACCAAGTAATTTGATTGGACAAGAGGCATTCCATGAGTGCTGATATACAGTTATAACAGCACTGGGACTTTTAACTATGTATCACTCCACAGGTGTTCGCTTATTACTGTTAACTAATAAATGGCGCTGTAGAACTGTTGTATAAAAGCAATATCACACTCGAGGTCGTGCTGTTATACTGAATATCAGCACGGCTGTGATTGTCTTTGGTACTCGGCCTGTGGCCTCGTACCTACGACCGAATCACAGCTGTGCTGATATTCTGTATAACAGCACTACCTCTTGTGTGATATTGCTTAAATATATATATGTATATACTGTATATATAAATATATAAATAGATATATAAATGATAAATAATTGTTTTTATTTTCTTAAGATTGTTGTCTTTATTTGCACTTGACACCACGGACCTCATTGTCTCTTAGCTTGTTTTATTGCATTTTTTGCTTTTTAATTGTCTAGTGTGTAATATTTGTGATATGTTATATGTGTATATGTTTGTGAATATGTGAATATGTTTTCTGTTTTTGCACCTTCAGAAGAACCACTACAATTTCATTGTATAGGCAACTTGTACAAGGACAATAAAGTCTATTTTATAAATATCACTGAATTGTATGGCCATTCTGTCCTGTTTGTGATGTCACACACTCACCTAAGAACATCCAACTCTGATTGTCACGGAAACCATCACCAACGTTCTAGAACCCAGAACACTGAAGACCAGTCACACCTGTGAGCTTCACACACATCTGTGCCTATCTTACGCATAGCATAGCTGAGAGAACAAGAACACAACTAGTAATACTTTTGATGTTTCCTTCACGACAATGTCTTCTATCAATAGTAACCGGCGGGTCGATGGCCTCGGTAAGTCTTCTATTCTCTTCTAATTTTCATAGTTACAGATAACAAACATCTATCAGCAGTGAAATAATGAATGTTTGAGTCTGTTACAAGTACTTTTATAATAATTATAATAATAACCGTTATTTGTATAGCACTTTTCCTGCAAATGTTGCAGCTCAAAGTGCTTTAATCATTATATAATCATAATTTCATTATTTATGAATATTAAAAAGATGATTTTTTTTGTCTTGACTTGAACATATTTGCTGAGGTTGCATCCCTAAGGTAAACTGGCAGTGCATTCCACAATCTGTGTGCATAACATGAGAATGCAGCCTCACCAAATCTCTTCTTTTGTACAGAATCTCAATTTGAATTTCAGTTTATTTAAGAAAGGACAATTTTACATACCAATTAACTTTACCAATTAATTAATTAAGTGTAAATATGCCAGATTTAGCCAGGAGGCTCGTTTTCATCTGTGGTCCCTGGCCAAGATTGTAATGAATGTTTGAGTCTGTTTCAAGTAGGCCTACTTGTATGTACCAAGGAAGGTTAGATAGAAGAACTGTAAAATGTACTGTATGCCTAGTTAGGAAGTGCTATTATATTATATTATATATATTAGCTACATTATATAACTATAATGTTGTCCTATTTTGTCCCAGCAGCCCGCAGACAAACACGACGACACAATCCTTTGGCGGTGCCTGGTGTACGGGGGGCTAGACGTCCTCCAGGCGTCAGGATGTTGGCTGGACGTCCTCGAGGCATCGCGACCCCCCCTGTGATGCTGCTGGAGATGCTGCTGGGCTCAGCACGCCACGCCACCCTGGACAGCGACGGCGAGCACAGCGCTCCTGACGACGACGATGACTACGTCGATGACTACGTCTCTCCTGTCGCCGTCAGCACCAGAGGTGACGAAGAGGAGGAGGAGGAGGAGTGCAGCAGCTCCTCCTGTGCGTCCGATGACGACTCGGACTCTGACGATGACTCTGACGATGACTCTGACGATGACTCGGCACGCCACGCCGGCTCCTGGGCCCTCCCACGCCCTCCCTCTCCCTACCCTCGCTACGTCCCCTCCTCCTCCTCCTCCTCCTCCGACGATGACTCCGAGGAAGAGGAAGGGAAAGGCGATGCCCCTGGACGCCCCGGTGGCGCCCGTCCTCGGGCCCCTCCTCCACGCCCTCCCTCTCCCTACCCTCGCTACGTCCTCTCCTCCTCTGAAGACGAGGACTGGTCTGAAGACGAGGACGACCCTGATGGAAGCATACGGGCCAGACTGTTGGGCCTGTGTCGCCCTTCTGCTTGTGTTCCCGCTGGTCTCCCTACTGGACACTCTGCTGGTGTCTCTACTGGACACTCTGCTGGTGTCTCTACTGGACACTTAGCTGGTCTCTCTACAGGACACTCTGCTGGTCTCCCAAGTGGACACTCTGCTGGTCTCCCTCCTGGACACTCTGCTGGACTGTCTACTGGACACTCTGCTGGTCTCTCTACTGGTAGGTCTGCTGTCCTCTCCATGCTTTTAAACGAGGCCTTAAAACCCACCTTTTTAATAGAGCCTTTTTTTAGCCTTTTAATTGAAAATTTTTATTGCTTTATCTTCCTGTGTTTAATTGTAGCACTCTGAGATTTCCTATGTAAAGTGCTTTTTATAAATAAAATGTATTATTATTATTATTATTATTAGAAGGAGGAGACGCCATGAGGCCCCAGACGACTCCCCTCCCACACGTGTCGGCCCCTGTGAGGGTGGCCCCCCGGCCCAGCGGTGGAGGTAAGAGGACCAGGGACGACGCCGGCAGCTGTTCCTCAGACTCAGACTCAGACTCAGAGGAGACCTCAGCCAAGAGACAGAGGAGATAAGAGAGAGAAAGAAAGACACTCCCAGAGAGGACGAGGACGTCTCAACCTCCTCAGTATTGTTTTAGCACATGGTGCTGCTGCTGCTGCTTCATATGCGATTGAAAAGGAAAAAATATATTCCCATATTTTACGATTTTCTGCATCTTTATTTATGGTGCTGTTTAATGTATGTGTCTACGCTTTGATTTGTACTGAAACATACTTCTCCCCCGCTGCTGCTTTTTTTTTTACAAAGAGATTAACAAAGGATAAATAAAGGAAAATATCTGGATGCATATGAGGTTATTTACACACAGCCCCAGTATACGGAAACCGGTTCTGGGCAAAGGTAGGACAACCTGCTATATCCCTCCACAAACCTCCATTAACCTCCACTAACCTCTACTAACCTCCACTAACCTCTACTAACCTCCACTAACCTCCACTAACCTCCACTAACCTCTACTAACCTCCACTAACCTCCACTAACCTCCACTAACCTCTACTAACCTCCACTAATTTAATTTAAATTTAATTAATTTAATTTTTATTTAATTTTTAATTTTAATTTTTTGCCATTTAGCAGACGCTTTTAATCCAAAGCGACTTACAATTACGAATTACAGGGACATTCCCCCTGGAGTAACTGAGGGCTAAGTGCCTTACTCAAGGGCACACTAGTAGTGGTGTGGCTTCAGGCGGGATTTGAACTCACAACCTTCCGATCACAAGTCCAACTCACTATCCACTAGACCACCACTAACCTCCACTAACCCCCACAGGCCAGTCTGAGCTCCTGTAACAGTTTCTCCGTAATGGAAAAATCATGTCTCGGTCTCGCAGGCCCCAGTATCTCCACTCCACCGTACCGTAGTCCACTCAGAGGCTATTAAACCGGAGGCTTGACAGTGATGAGCTGAACATACTGTAGTAGACAGGCTCTGCTAAAACCTGAACCCGCCTGGTACGCCCCGCCCCCCCCTACGCCCCCCCCCCCCGCCCCCCCCTATTACCGCTGGCAGACCTTCAGACGTGACCTTGCGGTTGCCGTGACACTGTGATTGGCCCGGTACAGCGTTCTTTGTGCCTCCTCTGAGAGATGGCCTCCCTCTCTTTGATCCGCTGACGTATCGTAAACGAGACATAAAGGTACAGCGGACTGCTTTTGCAATATGGATGAAATCATATGTGAGCTCTGGCGGTGTGTATGTGTACTCTCCTCCCCCAGGTCCGGAGGTGGCCATCTGAAGTGAATTTCGTGTTTTTTGCGTGCGTGTGAGTCATTTTTACATTAACCTGGTGGTTAATTTATTCCCGAGAGAGAGAGAGACTGAAAACCTTCCACTAGAGAGAGAGAGAGAGAGGGAGAGAGAGAGAGAGACTGAGAGAGAGAGAGACTGAAAACCTTCCACTAGAGAGAGAGAGAGAGAGACAGACAGAGAGAGAGAGAGAGAGAGAGAGAGAGAGAGAGAGAGAGAGAGAGAGAGAGAGAGAAAATAACAAACCTTCAATGTCCAGAGAATGTAAATACCTTGAGCCCCAGAACGGAAAAGGTTCTGACCACTGGCTCACTGGCTCTCAGTTCAGGCAACAACAATCGGAGAAGGCCGGACCCCAGATGGTGTGTGTGTGCATTTGTGTGTGTGCGTGTGTGTGTGTGGGTACATGTGCATTTGTCTGTGTGTGTGCGTGCGTGCTGGTGTGTGTGTGTCTGCGTGTGCGTGTGTGGGTACATGTGCGTTTGTCTGTATGTGTGCGGGCGTACGTGTGCGTGCGTGCTGGTGTGTGTGCACTTACAAGTGTATACATGTGTGTGTGTGTGTGTGTACATGTGTGTGTGCACGTGTGTGTGTGCGCTTACATGTGTATACGTCTGTGTGTGTGTGCGCGTACGTGTGTGTGTGCCCGTGTGTGTGCCCGTGTGTGTGTGTGTGTGTGCGCCCGTGTGTGTGTGTGTGTGTGTGTGTGAGGTATGGACTCTAATTGCTCCCAGACTCAGTCTAGCCAGGGGGGTGGGGGTGGGGGGTGGGGGGGGGGGGTAGGGGGGAGGGGGGGTACTGTAGCTGCAAAAATGAGGGAGAGGAATGTTATTATGGGGTGGCACGTCTGGTCCAGCGTCAATTACCTTGAGAAACGCAGGGCGATTTATTTACCTTCCCTGAGTGTTATGACTAACGGCCTCCATGTCTGGGACTTACACACACACACACTGTACCCCCATGTCTGACGCCTACACACAAATACTGTACCCCCATGTCTGAGGCCTACACACACATACTGTACCCCCATGTCTGAGGCCTACACACACACACTGTACCCCCATGTCTGAGGCCTACACACACACACTGTACCCCCATGTCTGAGGCCTACACACACACACTGTACCCCCATGTCTGAGGCCTACACACACACACTGTACCCCCATGTCTGAGACCTACACACACACACTGTACCCCCATGTCTGAGGCCTACACACAAACATACTGTACCCCCATGTCTGAGGCCTACACACACACACTGTACCCCCATGTCTGGGGCCTACACACACACATACTGTACCCCCATGTCTGAGGCCTACACACACACATACTGTACCCCCATGTCTGGGGCCTACACACATATACTGTACCCCCATGTCTGAGGCCTACACACACACACTGTACCCCCATGTCTGGGGCCTACACACACACTGTACCCCCATGTCTGGGGCCTACACACACACGCTGTACCCCCATGTCTGGGGCCTACACACATATACTGTACCCCCATGTCTGAGGCCTACACACACACACTGTACCCCCATGTCTGGGGCCTACACACACACACTGTACCCCCATGTCTGAGACCTACGCACACACGCTGTACCCCCATGTCTGGGGCCTACACACACACACTGTACCCCCATGTCTGGGGCTTACACACAAACACACTGTACCCCCATGTCTGGGGCCTACACACACACTGTACCCCCATGTCTGAGACCTACACACACACACTGTACCCCCATGTCTGAGGCCTACACACATACACACTGTACTCCCATGTCTGAGGCCTACACACACACACTGTACCCCCATGTCTGAGGCCTACACACATACACACTGTACCCCCATGTCTGAGACCTACACACACACACTGTACCCCCATGTCTGAGGCCTACACACACACACTGTACCCCATGTCTGAGGCCTACACACACACACACACACACACACACACACACACACACACTGTACCCCCATGTCTGAGGCCTACACACACACACACTGTACCCCCATGTCTGAGGCCTACACACACACACTGTACCCCATGTCTGAGGCCTACACACACACACACACACACACACACACACTGTACCCCCATGTCTGAGGCCTACACACACACACTGTACCCCCATGTCTGAGGCCTACACACACACACACACACACACACACACACACACACACACACTGTACCCCCATGTCTGAGGCCTACACACACACACTGTACCCCCATGTCTGAGGCCTACACACACACACACTGTACCCCCATGTCTGAGGCCTACACACACACACACACACACACACACACACACACACACACACACACACTGTACCCCCATGTCTGAGGCCTACACACACACACTGTACCCCCATGTCTGAGGCCTACACACACACACTGTACCCCCATGTCTGAGGCCTACACACACACACACTGTACCCCCATGTCTGAGGCCTACACACACACACACACACACACACACTGTACCCCCATGTCTGAGGCCTACACACACACACTGTACCCCCATGTCTGAGGCCTACACACACACACATACTGTACCCCCATGTCTGGGGCTTACACACACACACACACACACTGTACCCCCATGTCTGAGGCCTACACACACACACTGTACCCCCATGTCTGAGGCCTACACACACACACACTGTACCCCCATGTCTGAGGCCTACACACACACACTGTACCCCCATGTCTGAGGCCTACACACACACACACACACACACACACACACACACACACACTGTACCCCCATGTCTGAGGCCTACACACACACACTGTACCCCCATGTCTGAGACCTACGCACACATACTGTACCCCCATGTCTGAGGCCTACACACACACTGTATCCCCATGTCTGGGGCCTACACACACACACTGTACCCCCATGTCTGAGGCCTACACACACACTGTATCCCCATGTCTGGGGCCTACACACACACACTGTACCCCCATGTCTGAGGCCTACACACACACTGTATCCCCATGTCTGGGGCCTACACACACACACACTGTACCCCCATGTCTGAGACCTACGCACACACACTGTACCCCCATGTCTGAGACCTACGCACACACACTGTACCCCCATGTCTGGGGCCTACGCACACACATACTGTACCCCCACGTATGGGATCGGCACAACTGACACCAATACTACCAGCCACTACGCTCAATCTCCGCTAAATCTATGTGAGGTTGGCCAGAGATGTCAAAGTCAAAGTCAAAGAGTAGGGGGGGGGGGCAGGGAGAGAGTTCAGCTTCCTGACAGCCTGGTGGATGAAGCTGTGAGATGTAAATAGGGGAGTGTGGTGTGGTGGCATGGTGAGTTGTGAGTTCACTGGACTGGTGAAGGTCAGAAGGTCATGAGTTCAAATCCCACCTGGGAACACCACCACTAGTGTGTCCTTGAGTAAGACCTGGGAACACCACCACTAGTGTGTCCTTGAGTAATAATAATAATCGTTAATAATAATTCATTATATTTATATAGCGCTTTTCCGAGGCTCAAAGACGCTGACAATATATATACGGAAAACACAAAAACAACAAGCAACATGGACACATGGAACACAGAGTCAGCGAACGGGGAGGGGGGGGGGGTGGTAGGGACAGGGGAGGTGGTTAGGGGTAGGGGAGGCTGTATGCATATCAGGGGGGTGGCAGGGTTAGGGGAGATGGGTAGGGGTAGGGGAGGTTGTATGCGTGTCCAGGGGGGGGGGGGCAGGGGGGGGGGGGGCCGGGATGGGGGAGATGGCTAGGGGTAGGGGAGGCTGTAGGCATGGGAGAACAGGTAGGTTTTGAGGTGGGATTTTAAAAAAAGGTTTTTGAGGTGGGAAAAATAAATAAAACAGGTGTAGTGCTGAGGCACAAATGTGTACATTTCAAGCCTGCAAACTGCGACACTTCAAATGAATGTGCAATAACACTATGTGCAATATGACAACCCTAGTCGTCTATCTGTACAGTATAGTATAGTGGATAGTGTACATAGCCTTTATTTATGTAAACCAGCTCCTTCCCTTCTTGTTTTTTTTTAGTTTTTAGTTTTTTTTCTTCTTTCCTAGCACCAGGGGAGCCACCCCTCCTAAATTTCGTTGTTTGGTACCTGTACTATAGCAATGACAATAAAGACCATTCATTCATTCATTCAAAAGTGAGGAGTGAGGGTGAGTCTCTGAGTGGTTGAGGGAGAGAGTTCCAGAGGCGGGGTGCAGCTCGTGAAGAGGCACGGTGACCGAAGCCTTTGAGTTTTGAGGGTGGGACAGTGAGGGGAACAGTGGATGAGGATCGGAGGGTAGGACTTTGAATTGTATACGTTCTTTGATGGGGAGCCAGTGGAGAGAGTGGAGGACAGGAGTGATGTGGTCACGGAAGCGGGTGTTTGAGAGGAGGCGTGCAGCAGAGTTTTGGACCATCTGGAGCAGGGACGTGCCGTCCATATAAGCAGAGTAAGCAGTGCTTACCCAACCAAAAAATAAAAATGGACCGTGAAAATATTAAAATAAAAGTGCATGTAACCGTTTGTTTGATTTAATTAAAAGAGTCGTATTTTAGGTCCCAGGGCAGCAGGAGTCATTCATTGCATTTTTAGCGCCACCTGCAAGAGTAAGCACTTCCTACTCTGCATTGCGTTACATTATAAGCACTTCTCTCTCTGCTTTCCCTCGCCTACATTCGAATGCGTGAAAATGTCTTTTTATTTTTTTCGATGCCTCAGCCCGCTGTTTAATGTGGCCAAGGTAAGCATGCTTACAGCCAATCAGAGTAGTTCTTTCATTCCGATAAGAGCTACTGATTGGCTCTTATCACTTTCAAGTTCACTTAACATTTCACCTCTCGCCCGGCAGAATAGCTTATGCCAGCTAGCTCAAACGATCTAAATAATAATAATCAATAAGGATAACTTGCTTGATTTTGTGAATATGGACATTACTGTCAGCGGCCTAAAGGGATTTCGTAGACTGGACTGGACTGGAAAAACACAACTACTGGCTAAAGGCCGGCCGAAGCCAGCGATCTTCACACCCAGAAAGGGAGAGTCGCTACAGCAAGCCTGGTATGAGCGGTTTATATGATTTAAATTGTATATGATTCGCGAGGCTGGTGGCGATCTGTGCTTGTTTATATGGTTTGAGTACTGTTGTGCTGTGGTTCTGGACCAAAAGTGTTTGAGAGAGATAGAGAGGGAGGGTTTGTGATGTGATGTCAAGTGCCTGTGTGACGAAAGTGTGAAAAGAAAGTGTGTTGTAACTTGTGAGTTTACTATGGAGGATGGAAACGGTGTGTGTCTGTGTTGTGCGTGTGTGCGTTTGCGATGTTGAAACTTTTTGTAGATTTCAGCAGGTTGGCTACTTGAAAAGATATTGGTTCAAAAAAGATTGAACAATGAGCACCCCTGATATAGTCGAAACTGGCAACTGTTTTTTTTGTTTTTGGTAATCTGATCACAAAGTGACACTACAGTTTATTAGCGGGTTCTAGGGCATCAAAATTGCATTTCCTTGAAACTGCGTTCACTGATAGCGTGTATGTGTAATTACGTGTATTTCTATATCTTATGCTTACCCAATCTAAAAGCTCACGGCACGTGCCTGATCTGGAGTCTATGGAGGGAGCGGGAGGTGATGCCGGTGAGTAGGGAGTTGCAGTAGTCAAGGCGGGAGGAGATGAAGGCGTGGATGAGGGATTCAGCAGCGGGGGGGGAGAGGCAGTGTCTGATTTTTGCAATGTTTCGGAGGTGGAAGTAGGATGTCTTGACAATAGAACTGACGTGGGGATCGAATGAGAGGGTGGGGTCCAGAATGAAGCCGAGGTTGCGAGCCAGGGGGGAGGGGGTGATGGTAGTGTCGTTAATGGTGAGTGTGATGGGTCCGGTTTTATTGAGGATGGATTTGGTGCCGATGAGGATGACTTCGGTCTTTTCACTGTTGAGTTTGAGGAAGTTGTGTGTGAGCCAGGTTTTTATTGCTGAAATGCAGTTTTCGATGTGACTGAGGGGTGGGTTCTGGGTGGAGTTTGTGGTGATGTAAATCTGGGTGTCATCGGCGTAGCAGTGGAAGTCCAGGTTGAATTGGCGGATGATGTGACCGAGGGGGAGTGTGTAGCAGAGGAAGAGCAGGGGGCCGAGGACTGAGCCTTGTGGGACCCCCTGTGTGACAGAGGAGGAGGAGGAGGTGTGACCGGAGAGGGAGATGAACTGTTGTCTGTTGGTGAGGTAGGAGGTGAGCCAGTCCAGGGCGGTGCCCTCAACACCCAGTTGGCGCAGCCTTTGAAGGAGGATGGAGTGGGACACTGTGTCGAAGGCTTCGCTCAGGTCTAGTAGAACTAGGATGTTGAGGGCACCTGAGTCTGCGGAGGTGAGGAGATCGTTGATTACTTTGACCAGGGCTGTTTCAGTGCTGTGATGTGGGCAGAAGCCAGATTGAAGGGGTTCATACAGTTTGTTGGATTGGAGGTGGGAGTGAAGTTGGGCAGCGACAGCGCGCTCTAGGGTTTTGGAAAAGAATGGTATGTTGGAGATGGGGCGGTAGTTGGAGAGGTTGGCTGGGTCAAGAGTGGGCTTTTTGAGAATGGGGGTGACAGCGGCAAGTTTGTAGCTTGAGGGAACGTGGCCTTGGGATAGTGACTGATTGAAGAGGGCAGTGAGGTGGGGGATGAGGGCAGGGAGGCAGGCCTTGGTCAGGGTGGTAGGGAGGGGGTCGAGGGAGCAGGTGGTTGTTTTGGAGGCGGTGAGACCTGGGAACACCACTACTAGTGTGTCCTTGAGTAAGACCTGGGAACACCACCACTAGTGTGTCCTTGAGTAAGACCTGGGAACACCACTACTAGTGTGTCCTTGAGTAAAGCACTCAGCCCTCAGTTACTCCAGGGAGACTGTCCCTGTAATTGTAAATCCCTTTGGACAAAAAGTGTCTGCTAATGGTTACAATGGAATAATGTCATGTGAGATGGGTTAGAGGTTTGACCAATCAGTGTGAGATTGACCCGAGGGTCGACCAATCACAGTGAGATCGGGTCCCAGTTTTGACCAATCAGTGTGAGATTCCCATCGGGACCATATATACAGAAAAAAACCTATGCAGCATATGTTCTACTGGACAGTAGGCAGGGAAACAAAACACCCACAGAACAGATGGGGTCAATTGCTGCAGACACTAGGATGCTGTCATGGTTGACCTCAGAGCTGCCACACACACACACACACACACACACACACAGACACACACACACACACACACACACACACACATACTCAGAGCTGCCTATTGATCTGCACCAGCCACTGAGTGGGTCTAGCGCGCACAGACGCACGAATGCATGCGCACACCCGGCCACGCACGCACAGGCACACACACACACAGACACACTCTCTCTCTTACACACACACACACACACACACACACACACACACACACTCTCTCTCTTACACACACACACACACACACACACAGACACACTCTCTCTCTTACACACACACACACACACACACACAGACACACTCTCTCTCTTACACACACACACACACACACACACACACACACACACACACACACACACACAGACACACTCTCTCTCTTACACACACACACACACACACACTCAGTGCTGGCTATTGATCTCCACCAGCATTGTGTGGAATGAGTGGGTCTAGCACGCACAGACGCACGCACAGGCACACACACACACACACACACACACACACACACACACACACACACACACACTCTCTCTCTCTAGAGTGGGTCTAGCAAGCACAGATGTACACACAGATGCACGCACAGATGGAGGCACAGACGCACGAATGCGCACACAGGCACAGGCACACACACACACACACACACACACACACACACACACACACTCTCTCTCTCTGCCTCTTACACACACACACACACACACACACACACACACACACACACACACACTCTCTCTCTCTGCTTCTTACACACACACACACACACACACACACACACTCTCTCTCTCTGCTTCTTACACACACACACACACACACACACACACACACACAGTTGTTGACCTCAATGCTGCCTATTGATCTCCACCAGCGTTCAGATGAGGAACACACTGCCTCTGCTGCTGCGTACAAAGATCTCCTTCTTCCTGGTCCACTGTCATGTTGTGTTTGCGTCATGCAGCCATGGTGGGGCCAGGGAGGGGCAGGGAGGGGCAGGGAGAGGCAGGGAGGGACAGGGAGAGGCGGGGAGGGGCAGGGAGAGGCAGGGAGAGGCAGGGAGGGGCAGGGAGGGGACAGAGGGGGACAGGGAGAGACAGTGAGGGCCATGGTGGGGACAGGTAGGGACAGGGAGGGGACAGGGAGGGTTAGGGAGGGCCTTGGTGCCAGGGCTGGGTCTGATATGGCGCTCAGTCAGTGAAGAAGTGGACATGAGAAATGAGTTCCCTCCCAAACGCACACTGATTAGGAGGGGTTACGTAATGGAAGAGTAACGAGTGGGACTAGCAGGCACAGACGCACATGCATGCAAGCATAGACGCACGCACCGACCCACACACAGACACACGCATGCACACTCTCACTCTCTCTCACACACACACACATACACACTCTCTCTATCTCTGACACACACACACACACACACACACACACCCACACACACACTCACACACACACACACACACACACACACACACACTCACACACACACACACACACACACACACACACACACACACACACCAATCAGGGGCCCCAGGCATGCAAGCATAGACGCACGCATGCACACTCTCACTCTCTCTCACACACACACACACACACACACCTACACACACATACACACTAGGGCTGCACGATTTGGGGAAAAAATCGAATTGCGATTATTTGGACAGATATCGCGATTGCGATTAATTTGCGATTATTATTTTTTTAAATAGCAAAAAAAAAAAAAAAAAAAAAAGGGAGTTTTTTTAAAAGTGTGGCCATATCTCCGGCTAGGAAGGTCGTATCAACGTGCAGTTTGTTTGTACGTCTTCAGGGGACTTAGAGGCTCCCTCCTCTAGCACCCCCACAGCCCGAGCTACGAGTGAAAGAACTAAACTTACATTGGGTTGCTTTAAAGTTGGGTTGCTTTAAAATCAAGTCGACTCTGAAACACTAGTTTGTTTAACTTTGTTAGACTGGGCTACGGGACTTTCACTCAACTCTCCCTTTCTGACCGCACACCCGTCATACAGCTGCCTGTGGTACTTTTTCAAGTGCTGATATAGGTTTGTGGTGTTGCCTCTGGATGTAGCGACTGTTCCACGACAGGTCGTGCACCTGTTTTTGTTGCACATCAGTCGTCCTAAATCCGAAATACTTCCACACAACAGAAGTGCTGCTTTTCTTCGGGACTAAATCGTCCAACGTTGCTTCTGGTTCTGCTGAAGCCATTATCCACCATGAATGTTGCTATTGCTAGCTACCAAAACGTGGGCGTTTCACGTGCGATGTTGTTGGTGTGCGTTCATTGACGTTGACGTTCATTGTTGACGTTCATTGACGTTGACGTTCATTGACGTTGAATCCGACGCGCTGTATGACGTATCCCATACGGGTAGTGGATAGTGAGTTGGACTTGTGATCGGAAGGTTGTGAGTTCAAATCCCGCCTGAAACCACACCACTACTAGTGTGCCCTTGAGTAAGGCACTTAGCCCTCAGTTACTCCAGGGGGAATGTCCCTGTAATTCGTAATTGTAAATCGCTTTGGATTAAAAAATCGTCTGCTAAATGGCAAAAAAAAAAAAAAAAAAAAAAAAATCGCAGGCAAATCGCAGGCTTTGCGATTAGCTAATCGCGTCATTTCAAATCGCGATTTCGATTTAAAATCGATTAATCGTGCAGCCCTAATACACACACACACACACACACACACAGACTCACACTCTCTCTCAAACACACACACACACACACACACACACTCTCTCTCACACACACACACCTACACACACACACACACCTACACACACACACACACACACACACACACACACACACACACACACACTAACACACACACCAATCAGGGGCCCCAGGTCTGAGTTCCTGGAATGTCCCCACATTAGTTAGACGTCCACCAGGCTTGTGGTTGTTGATGTTTCAGGCTCTAATGTTCCCTAATGTCATTTGCAGGGGGGGGGGGGGGAGGAATAAATATTTGGCGGGGGCCAGTCGCTGTGTGACACAGATTAAGCCCTTACAGCTCGTGTGTCCAGTGCGACACAGACCAGATCGTTGTTGTTGACGTTGCGGCCATTTTTGTTTTTTCCTCTCCTGGTATGATTTTGATTACGTTCTGGACGGCCCTGGTCCAAACAGAGAGAGAGTTTCATGTCGGCGGGGGGAGAATAAGTCAGGCCTTGTTCCCATCCGTCCGCAGGGGGGGGCGGGCTGGGGGGGGGGGGTTGGCAAGGGGCGGTGGTAGCAGCCAGGGGGCGGAGCGGAAAGCTGTTTACGTTTTAAAATGTTTACATTTTTGTCATTTAGCGGACGCCTTCATCCAAAGCGACTTGCAACGAATCCATCTGTGACAGCAGCTGGTGGAAGCAGGGAACAAGGCAACTAATCAGAATGTTCAGGTGTTGTTTAGGTGTTTAGGTGTTCAGGTGGTGTTCAGGTGTTTAGGTGTGTAGGTGGTGTTTAGGTGTGTAGGTGGTGTTTAGGTGTTTAGATGAGATAGGGCTGAGATAGGGTTGAGACAGGGTTTAGATAGGGTTGAGTTAGGGTTGAGTTAGGGTTGAGTTAGGGTTGAGTTAGGGTTGAGACAGGGTTGGGACACAGGAACACAGTTGAGTGCAGGGCAGAAGTGAGTGGCGTTCCTGGCAGAGAGAGAGAGATATGTGTGTGTGTGTACGCTCTTAAGTATTTGAGGAAAAGGCCCCACACCCAC